>NW_027640650.1:0-101000 GCF_949752795.1 Hyperoodon ampullatus | reverse complement strand
CAGTGGATGGCTTTAGCTTTAGTTTGCCTCACAGCTCTCAAGACGCTCACGTGGGCACTTCTTTCCAAGGAAGTACACTGTGTACTCAAAGCCTTCTGAGCACAACCCAGGGATACACAGCTCTGGGGACATCCCTCACTACGCAGTTGGAAGGGCCGGGGACGAAGGTGTTCTCTATGGCTAGCGTTCCACAGCTTTGAAACAGCCTCAGGACCGCGGTTCTTGGCAGGCTTTCGTTCCATGTGCGTCTGCCACGTTGAGGAGAGCTACGCTGCCCTGAAAGAAACCCCCGGGGCTCCAATTCAGCTTGGGGGCTCCTGCCCGACGTCTCTCGAAGGGACGTGGAAGCTGGACTTTAGGTCCAGCCCGAAATCAAGTAGAGAGTTACCCTGAGCAGTGCTAGGCCTCTGGAACATCCAAAGTCACCTAGGCCTACTGAGGGCATTTGGAGGAGTATGCCGTTCGCCACATGCAGCACACACTGCATCCAAAAGTTTCAGCGCCGAAGGCCGAAGTGTGTTCCAAGGGTCTCCCTTGGACTGTCAGAGAAGATAGGTGTGTGTGCTGGGTGATCCAGTCTGTCATTGAGAAGCCTGGAAAAAGGCAGTCTTTTCCCCATTTGAAAGGTAGATAGTGGCGGCCTCCCGGCTGACTGAAAGACATTGCTGTTACCCGTCTTCTAGTCACCTCGAGGAATGCCTCAGTGAAGAAAGTGAGTTTCTCCTATGAAACCAGGGGGTCGCCAGTGCCTTGCTGGGAGCTCATCCCACGCTTGCCCTAGCTGAAGTGTGAAGTAAACGTGAGCCCTGGCCTCTAGGTAAGCACGAGTGCTTCCTATCCGCAAAGTATTGTGTGCAGCCATCTCCATGAACCCTGACTCGATAGAGTGCTTTGAGTCCTCTACGGCTCTCCGTAGGCCTCAGAGAGTCGCGTATGAATTCCATTCTGAGGGAGAGCGTGTGCGCTGTGAGTCCCCTTTTTGTTTTCCGAGCCACACAACACAGAACGGACTGTTGGGGTCAACTCTTTCTATGCAGAGGGGCGGGCAATGATACTGCTTCTCGCTCGGAGAGCTTGATTTCTCCAGCTGTAAGGCAGCCCCGGGACAACGTTTTTGGCCAGGATTCCAGTCAACGTGGCTCTCCCTCTGTGGAGGCCCTCTGAACGGCACTGAAAGAATCCCTGAGCCTAAAGTGCATCCTGGCAACTCTTACCTGTCATCTCTCTGTTGTGACGCCAGGTACACTGTAGGTCCAGCCTGACAGAAAGTACAGAAAAACCGGTACAATTGTGAGGCATTTGGACGATCCAAAGTCACCTAGGCCTGACTAAGTCATTGAGCGGCTAACGCTATTCATGGCACGCAAACCACCCCGCGTCCAACGAAGTGTGAGCCTAGAGAGGCCCAGTGTGGCTGAAAGTCTCCAGCAGTCGGTCCGAGAGTGCTGGCCAATGCGCTGTGGGGTCAAGTTGGCAACTGGAGAACGTGGGAGAAGCCCGACTTTCCCCCTTTGGAAAGCAACTTCGTTGCAGCTTCCAAGCCGCCTGAAAACCCCACCACCAGGGTCCTATTCACTCCACAGACGCCTCTGAGGGGCAGTGAGTTTTTCCAGAAGAAACCAGGTGCTTGCGATCCCTTCCTGGGAGCTCACCCCAGGAGCATACTGTAGCTAAATTGCCAACTAAATGTGACCTCTAGTCGCGAGGTAATGTGCACATTTTCTCATTACCAGAGCTAGTGGTGCACTGTTTCCAGGAAGTCTTACTCAGTGGATGGCTTTAGCTTTAGTGTGCCTCACAGCTCTCAAGACGCTCACGTGGGCACTTCTTTCCAAGGAAGTACACTGTGTACTCAAAGCCTTCTGAGCACAACCCAGGGATACACAGCTCTGGGGACATCCCTCACTACGCAGTTGGAAGGGCCGGGAACGAAGGTGTTCTCTATGGCTAGCGTTGCACAGCTTTGAAACAGCCTCAGGACCGCGGTTCCTGGCAGGCTTTCGTTCCATGTGCGTCTGCCACGTTGAGGAGAGCTACGCTGCCCTGAAAGAAACCCCCGGGGCTCCAATTCAGCTTGGGGGCTCCTGCCCGACGTCTCTCGAAGGGACGCGGAAGCTGGACTTTAGGTCCAGCCCGAAATCAAGTAAAGAGTTACCCTGAGCAGTGTTAGGCCTCTGGAACATCCAAAGTCACCTAGGCCTACTGAGGGCATTTGGAGGAGTATGCCGTTCGCCACATGCAGCACACACTGCATCCAAAAGTTTCAGCGCCGAAGGCCGAAGTGTGTTCCAAGGGTCTCCCTTGGACTGTCAGAGAAGATAGGTGTGTGTGCTGGGTGATCCAGTCTGTCATTGAGAAGCCTGGAAAAAGGCAGTCTTTTCCCCATTTGAAAGGTAGATAGTGGCGGCCTCCCGGCTGACTGAAAGACATTGCTGTTACCCGTCTTCTAGTCACCTCGAGGAATGCCTCAGTGAAGAAAGTGAGTTTCTCCTATGAAACCAGGGGGTCCCCAGTGCCTTGCTGGGAGCTCATCCCACGCTTGCCCTAGCTGAAGTGCGAAGTAAACGTGAGCCCTGGCCTCAAGGTAAGCACGAGTGCTTCCTATCCGCAAAGTATTGTGTGCAGCCATCTCCATGAACCCTAACTCGATAGAGTGCTTTAAGTCCTCTACGGCTCTCCGTAGGCCTCAGAGAGTCGCGTATGAATTCCTTTCTGAGGGAGAGCGTGTGCGCTGTGAGTCCCCTTTTTGTTTTCCGAGCCCCACAACACAGAACGGACTGTTGGGGTCAACTCTTTCTATGCAGAGGGGCGGGCAATGATACTGCTTCTCGCTCGGAGAGCTTGATTTCTCCAGCTGTAAGGCAGCCCCGGGACAACGTTTTTAGCCAGGATTCCAGTCAACGTGGCTCTCCCTCTGTGGAGGCCCTCTGAACGGCACTGAAAGAATCCCTGAGCCTAAAGTGCATCCTGGCAACTCTTACCTGTCATCTCTCTGTTGTGACGCCAGGTACACTGTAGGTCCAGCCTGACAGAAAGTACAGAAAAACCGGTACAATTGTGAGGCATTTGGACGATCCAAAGTCACCTAGGCCTGACTAAGTCATTGAGTGGCTAACGCTATTCATGGCACGCAAACCACCCCTCGCCCAACGAAGTGTGAGCCTAGAGAGGCCCAGTGTGGCTGAAAGTCTCCAGTAGTCGGTCCGAGAGTGCTGGCCAATGCGCTGTGGGGTCAAGTTGGCAACTGGAGAACGTGGGAGAAGCCCGACTTTCCCCCTTTGGAAAGCAACTTCGTTGCAGCTTCCAAGCCGCCTGAAAACCCCACCACCAGGGTCCTATTCACTCCACAGACGCCTCTGAGGGGCAGTGAGTTTTTCCAGAAGAAACCAGGTGCTTGCGATCCCTTCCTGGGAGCTCACCCCAGGAGCATACTGTAGCTAAATTGCCAACTAAATGTGACCTCTAGTCGCGAGGTAATGTGCACATTTTCTCATTACCAGAGCTAGTGGTGCACTGTTTCCAGGAAGTCTTACTCAGTGGATGGCTTTAGCTTTAGTGTGCCTCACAGCTCTCAAGACGCTCACGTGGGCACTTCTTTCCAAGGAAGTACACTGTGTACTCAAAGCCTTCTGAGCACAACCCAGGGATACACAGCTCTGGGGACATCCCTCACTACGCAGTTGGAAGGGCCGGGAACGAAGGTGTTCTCTATGGCTAGCGTTGCACAGCTTTGAAACAGCCTCAGGACCGCGGTTCTTGGCAGGCTTTCGTTCCATGTGCGTCTGCCACGTTGAGGAGAGCTACGCTGCCCTGAAAGAAACCCCCGGGGCTCCAATTCAGCTTGGGGGCTCCTGCCCGACGTCTCTCGAAGGGACGCGGAAGCTGGACTTTAGGTCCAGCCCGAAATCAAGTAGAGAGTTACCCTGAGCAGTGCTAGGCCTCTGGAACATCCAAAGTCACCTAGGCCTACTGAGGGCATTTGGAGGAGTATGCCGTTCGCCACATGCAGCACACACTGCATCCAAAAGTTTCAGCGCCGAAGGCCGAAGTGTGTTCCAAGGGTCTCCCTTGGACTGTCAGAGAAGATAGGTGTGTGTGCTGGGTGATCCAGTCTGTCATTGAGAAGCCTGGAAAAAGGCAGTCTTTTCCCCATTTGAAAGGTAGATAGTGGCGGCCTCCCGGCTGACTGAAAGACATTGCTGTTACCCGTCTTCTAGTCACCTCGAGGAATGCCTCAGTGAAGAAAGTGAGTTTCTCCTATGAAACCAGGGGGTCGCCAGTGCCTTGCTGGGAGCTCATCCCACGCTTGCCCTAGCTGAAGTGCGAAGTAAACGTGAGCCCTGGCCTCAAGGTAAGCACGAGTGCTTCCTATCCGCAAAGTATTGTGTGCAGCCATCTCCATGAACCCTGACTCGATAGAGTGCTTTAAGTCCTCTACGGCTCTCCGTAGGCCTCAGAGAGTCGCGTATGAATTCCTTTCTGAGGGAGAGCGTGTGCGCTGTGAGTCCCCTTTTTGTTTTCCGAGCCCCACAACACAGAACGGACTGTTGGGGTCAACTCTTTCTATGCAGAGGGGCGGGCAATGATACTGCTTCTCGCTCAGAGAGCTTGATTTCTCCAGCTGTAAGGCAGCCCCGGGACAACGTTTTTGGCCAGGATTCCAGTCAACGTGGCTCTCCCTCTGTGGAGGCCCTCTGAACGGCACTGAAAGAATCCCTGAGCCTAAAGTGCATCCTGGCAACTCTTACCTGTCATCTCTCTGTTGTGACGCCAGGTACAGTGTAGGTCCAGCCTGACAGAAAGTACAGAAAAACCGGTACAATTGTGAGGCATTTGGACGATCCAAAGTCACCTAGGCCTGACTAAGTCATTGAGCGGCTAACGCTATTCATGGCACGCAAACCACCCCTCGCCCAACGAAGTGTGAGCCTAGAGAGGCCCAGTGTGGCTGAAAGTCTCCAGTAGTCGGTCCGAGAGTGCTGGCCAATGCGCTGTGGGGTCAAGTTGGCAACTGGAGAACGTGGGAGAAGCCCGACTTTCCCCCTTTGGAAAGCAACTTCGTTGCAGCTTCCAAGCCGCCTGAAAACCCCACCACCAGGGTCCTATTCACTCCACAGACGCCTCTGAGGGGCAGTGAGTTTTTCCAGAAGAAACCAGGTGCTTGCGATCCCTTCCTGGGAGCTCACCCCAGGAGCATACTGTAGCTAAATTGCCAACTAAATGTGACCTCTAGTCGCGAGGTAATGTGCACATTTTCTCATTACCAGAGCTAGTGGTGCACTGTTTCCAGGAAGTCTTACTCAGTGGATGGCTTTAGCTTTAGTGTGCCTCACAGCTCTCAAGACGCTCACGTGGGCACTTCTTTCCAAGGAAGTACACTGTGTACTCAAAGCCTTCTGAGCACAACCCAGGGATACACAGCTCTGGGGACATCCCTCACTACGCAGTTGGAAGGGCCGGGAACGAAGGTGTTCTCTATGGCTAGCGTTCCACAGCTTTGAAACAGCCTCAGGACCGCGGTTCTTGGCAGGCTTTCGTTCCATGTGCGTCTGCCACGTTGAGGAGAGCTACGCTGCCCTGAAAGAAACCCCCGGGGCTCCAATTCAGCTTGGGGGCTCCTGCCCGACGTCTCTCGAAGGGACGCGGAAGCTGGACTTTAGGTCCAGCCCGAAATCAAGTAGAGAGTTACCCTGAGCAGTGCTAGGCCTCTGGAACATCCAAAGTCACCTAGGCCTACTGAGGGCATTTGGAGGAGTATGCCGTTCGCCACATGCAGCACACACTGCATCCAAAAGTTTCAGCGCCGAAGGCCGAAGTGTGTTCCAAGGGTCTCCCTTGGACTGTCAGAGAAGATAGGTGTGTGTGCTGGGTGATCCAGTCTGTCATTGAGAAGCCTGGAAAAAGGCAGTCTTTTCCCCATTTGAAAGGTAGATAGTGGCGGCCTCCCGGCTGACTGAAAGACATTGCTGTTACCCGTCTTCTAGTCACCTCGAGGAATGCCTCAGTGAAGAAAGTGAGTTTCTCCTATGAAACCAGGGGGTCGCCAGTGCCTTGCTGGGAGCTCATCCCACGCTTGCCCTAGCTGAAGTGCGAAGTAAACGTGAGCCCTGGCCTCAAGGTAAGCACGAGTGCTTCCTATCCGCAAAGTATTGTGTGCAGCCATCTCCATGAACCCTAACTCGATAGAGTGCTTTAAGTCCTCTACGGCTCTCCGTAGGCCTCAGAGAGTCGCGTATGAATTCCTTTCTGAGGGAGAGCGTGTGCGCTGTGAGTCCCCTTTTTGTTTTCCGAGCCACACAACACAGAACGGACTGTTGGGGTCAACTCTTTCTATGCAGAGGGGCGGGCAATGATACTGCTTCTCGCTCGGAGAGCTTGATTTCTCCAGCTGTAAGGCAGCCCCGGGACAACGTTTTTGGCCAGGATTCCAGTCAACGTGGCTCTCCCTCTGTGGAGGCCCTCTGAACGGCACTGAAAGAATCCCTGAGCCTAAAGTGCATCCTGGCAACTCTTACCTGTCATCTCTCTGTTGTGACGCCAGGTACACTGTAGGTCCAGCCTGACAGAAAGTACAGAAAAACCGGTACAATTGTGAGGCATTTGGACGATCCAAAGTCACCTAGGCCTGACTAAGTCATTGAGCGGCTAACGCTATTCATGGCACGCAAACCACCCCGCGTCCAACGAAGTGTGAGCCTAGAGAGGCCCAGTGTGGCTGAAAGTCTCCAGTAGTCGGTCCGAGAGTGCTGGCCAATGCGCTGTGGGGTCAAGTTGGCAACTGGAGAACGTGGGAGAAGCCCGACTTTCCCCCTTTGGAAAGCAACTTCGTTGCAGCTTCCAAGCCGCCTGAAAACCCCACCACCAGGGTCCTATTCACTCCACAGACGCCTCTGAGGGGCAGTGAGTTTTTCCAGAAGAAACCAGGTGCTTGCGATCCCTTCCTGGGAGCTCACCCCAGGAGCATACTGTAGCTAAATTGCCAACTAAATGTGACCTCTAGTCGCGAGGTAATGTGCACATTTTCTCATTACCAGAGCTAGTGGTGCACTGTTTCCAGGAAGTCTTACTCAGTGGATGGCTTTAGCTTTAGTGTGCCTCACAGCTCTCAAGACGCTCACGTGGGCACTTCTTTCCAAGGAAGTACACTGTGTACTCAAAGCCTTCTGAGCACAACCCAGGGATACACAGCTCTGGGGACATCCCTCACTACGCAGTTGGAAGGGCCGGGAACGAAGGTGTTCTCTATGGCTAGCGTTCCACAGCTTTGAAACAGCCTCAGGACCGCGGTTCCTGGCAGGCTTTCGTTCCATGTGCGTCTGCCACGTTGAGGAGAGCTACGCTGCCCTGAAAGAAACCCCCGGGGCTCCAATTCAGCTTGGGGGCTCCTGCCCGACGTCTCTCGAAGGGACGCGGAAGCTGGACTTTAGGTCCAGCCCGAAATCAAGTAGAGAGTTACCCTGAGCAGTGCTAGGCCTCTGGAACATCCAAAGTCACCTAGGCCTACTGAGGGCATTTGGAGGAGTATGCCGTTCGCCACATGCAGCACACACTGCATCCAAAAGTTTCAGCGCCGAAGGCCGAAGTGTGTTCCAAGGGTCTCCCTTGGACTGTCAGAGAAGATAGGTGTGTGTGCTGGGTGATCCAGTCTGTCATTGAGAAGCCTGGAAAAAGGCAGTCTTTTCCCCATTTGAAAGGTAGATAGTGGCGGCCTCCCGGCTGACTGAAAGACATTGCTGTTAGCCGTCTTCTAGTCACCTCGAGGAATGCCTCAGTGAAGAAAGTGAGTTTCTCCTATGAAACCAGGGGGTCGCCAGTGCCTTGCTGGGAGCTCATCCCACGCTTGCCCTAGCTGAAGTGCGAAGTAAACGTGAGCCCTGGCCTCAAGGTAAGCACGAGTGCTTCCTATCCGCAAAGTATTGTGTGCAGCCATCTCCATGAACCCTGACTCGATAGAGTGCTTTAAGTCCTCTACGGCTCTCCGTAGGCCTCAGAGAGTCGCGTATGAATTCCTTTCTGAGGGAGAGCGTGTGCGCTGTGAGTCCCCTTTTTGTTTTCCGAGCCCCACAACACAGAACGGACTGTTGGGGTCAACTCTTTCTATGCAGAGGGGCGGGCAATGATTATGCTTCTCGCTCGGAGAGCTTGATTTCTCCAGCTGTAAGGCAGCCCCGGGACAACGTTTTTGGCCAGGATTCCAGTCAACGTGGCTCTCCCTCTGTGGAGGCCCTCTGAACGGCACTGAAAGAATCCCTGAGCCTAAAGTGCATCCTGGCAACTCTTACCTGTCATCTCTCTGTTGTGACGCCAGGTACAGTGTAGGTCCAGCCTGACAGAAAGTACAGAAAAACCGGTACAATTGTGAGGCATTTGGACGATCCAAAGTCACCTAGGCCTGACTAAGTCATTGAGCGGCTAACGCTATTCATGGCACGCAAACCACCCCTCGCCCAACGAAGTGTGAGCCTAGAGAGGCCCAGTGTGGCTGAAAGTCTCCAGTAGTCGGTCCGAGAGTGCTGGCCAATGCGCTGTGGGGTCAAGTTGGCAACTGGAGAACGTGGGAGAAGCCCGACTTTCCCCCTTTGGAAAGCAACTTCGTTGCAGCTTCCAAGCCGCCTGAAAACCCCACCACCAGGGTCCTATTCACTCCACAGACGCCTCTGAGGGGCAGTGAGTTTTTCCAGAAGAAACCAGGTGCTTGCGATCCCTTCCTGGGAGCTCACCCCAGGAGCATACTGTAGCTAAATTGCCAACTAAATGTGACCTCTAGTCGCGAGGTAATGTGCACATTTTCTCATTACCAGAGCTAGTGGTGCACTGTTTCCAGGAAGTCTTACTCAGTGGATGGCTTTAGCTTTAGTGTGCCTCACAGCTCTCAAGACGCTCACGTGGGCACTTCTTTCCAAGGAAGTACACTGTGTACTCAAAGCCTTCTGAGCACAACCCAGGGATACACAGCTCTGGGGACATCCCTCACTACGCAGTTGGAAGGGCCGGGAACGAAGGTGTTCTCTATGGCTAGCATTCCACAGCTTTGAAACAGCCTCAGGACCGCGGTTCCTGGCAGGCTTTCGTTCCATGTGCGTCTGCCACGTTGAGGAGAGCTACGCTGCCCTGAAAGAAACCCCCGGGGCTCCAATTCAGCTTGGGGGCTCCTGCCCGACGTCTCTCGAAGGGACGCGGAAGCTGGACTTTAGGTCCAGCCCGAAATCAAGTAGAGAGTTACCCTGAGCAGTGCTAGGCCTCTGGAACATCCAAAGTCACCTAGGCCTACTGAGGGCATTTGGAGGAGTATGCCGTTCGCCACATGCAGCACACACTGCATCCAAAAGTTTCAGCTCCGAAGGCCGAAGTGTGTTCCAAGGGTCTCCCTTGGACTGTCAGAGAAGATAGGTGTGTGTGCTGGGTGATCCAGTCTGTCATTGAGAAGCCTGGAAAAAGGCAGTCTTTTCCCCATTTGAAAGGTAGATAGTGGCGGCCTCCCGGCTGACTGAAAGACATTGCTGTTAGCCGTCTTCTAGTCACCTCGAGGAATGCCTCAGTGAAGAAAGTGAGTTTCTCCTATGAAACCAGGGGGTCGCCAGTGCCTTGCTGGGAGCTCATCCCACGCTTGCCCTAGCTGAAGTGCGAAGTAAACGTGAGCCCTGGCCTCAAGGTAAGCACGAGTGCTTCCTCTCCGCAAAGTATTGTGTGCAGCCATCTCCATGAACCCTGACTCGATAGAGTGCTTTAAGTCCTCTACGGCTCTCCGTAGGCCTCAGAGAGTCGCGTATGAATTCCTTTCTGAGGGAGAGCGTGTGCGCTGTGAGTCCCCTTTTTGTTTTCCGAGCCCCACAACACAGAACGGACTGTTGGGGTCAACTCTTTCTATGCAGAGGGGCGGGCAATGCTACTGCTTCTCGCTCGGAGAGCTTGATTTCTCCAGCTGTAAGGCAGCCCCGGGACAACGTTTTTGGCCAGGATTCCAGTCAACGTGGCTCTCCCTCTGTGGAGGCCCTCTGAACGGCACTGAAAGAATCCCTGAGCCTAAAGTGCATCCTGGCAACTCTTACCTGTCATCTCTCTGTTGTGACGCCAGGTACACTGTAGGTCCAGCCTGACAGAAAGTACAGAAAAACCGGTACAATTGTGAGGCATTTGGACGATCCAAAGTCACCTAGGCCTGACTAAGTCATTGAGCGGCTAACGCTATTCATGGCACGCAAACCACCCCTCGCCCAACGAAGTGTGAGCCTAGAGAGGCCCAGTGTGGCTGAAAGTCTCCAGCAGTCGGTCCGAGAGTGCTGGCCAATGCGCTGTGGGGTCAAGTTGGCAACTGGAGAACGTGGGAGAAGCCCGACTTTCCCCCTTTGGAAAGCAACTTCGTTGCAGCTTCCAAGCCGCCTGAAAACCCCACCACCAGGGTCCTATTCACTCCACAGACGCCTCTGAGGGGCAGTGAGTTTTTCCAGAAGAAACCAGGTGCTTGCGATCCCTTCCTGGGAGCTCACCCCAGGAGCATACTGTAGCTAAATTGCCAACTAAATGTGACCTCTAGTCGCGAGGTAATGTGCACATTTTCTCATTACCAGAGCTAGTGGTGCACTGTTTCCAGGAAGTCTTACTCAGTGGATGGCTTTAGCTTTAGTGTGCCTCACAGCTCTCAAGACGCTCACGTGGGCACTTCTTTCCAAGGAAGTACACTGTGTACTCAAAGCCTTCTGAGCACAACCCAGGGATACACAGCTCTGGGGACATCCCTCACTACGCAGTTGGAAGGGCCGGGAACGAAGGTGTTCTCTATGGCTAGCGTTGCACAGCTTTGAAACAGCCTCAGGACCGCGGTTCCTGGCAGGCTTTCGTTCCATGTGCGTCTGCCACGTTGAGGAGAGCTACGCTGCCCTGAAAGAAACCCCCGGGGCTCCAATTCAGCTTGGGGGCTCCTGCCCGACGTCTCTCGAAGGGACGCGGAAGCTGGACTTTAGGTCCAGCCCGAAATCAAGTAGAGAGTTACCCTGAGCAGTGCTAGGCCTCTGGAACATCCAAAGTCACCTAGGCCTACTGAGGGCATTTGGAGGAGTATGCCGTTCGCCACATGCAGCACACACTGCATCCAAAAGTTTCAGCGCCGAAGGCCGAAGTGTGTTCCAAGGGTCTCCCTTGGACTGTCAGAGAAGATAGGTGTGTGTGCTGGGTGATCCAGTCTGTCATTGAGAAGCCTGGAAAAAGGCAGTCTTTTCCCCATTTGAAAGGTAGATAGTGGCGGCCTCCCGGCTGACTGAAAGACATTGCTGTTACCCGTCTTCTAGTCACCTCGAGGAATGCCTCAGTGAAGAAAGTGAGTTTCTCCTATGAAACCAGGGGGTCGCCAGTGCCTTGCTGGGAGCTCATCCCACGCTTGCCCTAGCTGAAGTGCGAAGTAAACGTGAGCCCTGGCCTCAAGGTAAGCACGAGTGCTTCCTCTCCGCAAAGTATTGTGTGCAGCCATCTCCATGAACCCTGACTCGATAGAGTGCTTTAAGTCCTCTACGGCTCTCCGTAGGCCTCAGAGAGTCGCGTATGAATTGCTTTCTGAGGGAGAGCGTGTGCGCTGTGAGTCCCCTTTTTGTTTTCCGAGCCCCACAACACAGAACGGACTGTTGGGGTCAACTCTTTCTATGCAGAGGGGCGGGCAATGATACTGCTTCTCGCTCGGAGAGCTTGATTTCTCCAGCTGTAAGGCAGCCCCGGGACAAGGTTTTTTTGGCCAGGATTCCAGTCAACGTGGCTCTCCCTCTGTGGAGGCCCTCTGAACGGCACTGAAAGAATCCCTGAGCCTAAAGTGCATCCTGGCAACTCTTACCTGTCATCTCTCTGTTGTGACGCCAGGTACAGTGTAGGTCCAGCCTGACAGAAAGTACAGAAAAACCGGTACAATTGTGAGGCATTTGGACGATCCAAAGTCACCTAGGCCTGACTAAGTCATTGAGCGGCTAACGCTATTCATGGCACGCAAACCACCCCTCGCCCAACGAAGTGTGAGCCTAGAGAGGCCCAGTGTGGCTGAAAGTCTCCAGTAGTCGGTCCGAGAGTGCTGGCCAATGCGCTGTGGGGTCAAGTTGGCAACTGGAGAACGTGGGAGAAGCCCGACTTTCCCCCTTTGGAAAGCAACTTCGTTGCAGCTTCCAAGCCGCCTGAAAACCCCACCACCAGGGTCCTATTCACTCCACAGACGCCTCTGAGGGGCAGTGAGTTTTTCCAGAAGAAACCAGGTGCTTGCGATCCCTTCCTGGGAGCTCACCCCAGGAGCATACTGTAGCTAAATTGCCAACTAAATGTGACCTCTAGTCGCGAGGTAATGTGCACATTTTCTCATTACCAGAGCTAGTGGTGCACTGTTTCCAGGAAGTCTTACTCAGTGGATGGCTTTAGCTTTAGTGTGCCTCACAGCTCTCAAGACGCTCACGTGGGCACTTCTTTCCAAGGAAGTACACTGTGTACTCAAAGCCTTCTGAGCACAACCCAGGGATACACAGCTCTGGGGACATCCCTCACTACGCAGTTGGAAGGGCCGGGAACGAAGGTGTTCTCTATGGCTAGCGTTGCACAGCTTTGAAACAGCCTCAGGACCGCGGTTCCTGGTAGGCTTTCGTTCCATGTGCGTCTGCCACGTTGAGGAGAGCTACGCTGCCCTGAAAGAAACCCCCGGGGCTCCAATTCAGCTTGGGGGCTCCTGCCCGACGTCTCTCGAAGGGACGCGGAAGCTGGACTTTAGGTCCAGCCCGAAATCAAGTAGAGAGTTACCCTGAGCAGTGCTAGGCCTCTGGAACATCCAAAGTCACCTAGGCCTACTGAGGGCATTTGGAGGAGTATGCCGTTCGCCACATGCAGCACACACTGCATCCAAAAGTTTCAGCGCCGAAGGCCGAAGTGTGTTCCAAGGGTCTCCCTTGGACTGTCAGAGAAGATAGGTGTGTGTGCTGGGTGATCCAGTCTGTCATTGAGAAGCCTGGAAAAAGGCAGTCTTTTCCCCATTTGAAAGGTAGATAGTGGCGGCCTCCCGGCTGACTGAAAGACATTGCTGTTAGCCGTCTTCTAGTCACCTCGAGGAATGCCTCAGTGAAGAAAGTGAGTTTCTCCTATGAAACCAGGGGGTCGCCAGTGCCTTGCTGGGAGCTCATCCCACGCTTGCCCTAGCTGAAGTGCGAAGTAAACGTGAGCCCTGGCCTCAAGGTAAGCACGAGTGCTTCCTCTCCGCAAAGTATTGTGTGCAGCCATCTCCATGAACCCTGACTCGATAGAGTGCTTTAAGTCCTCTACGGCTCTCCGTAGGCCTCAGAGAGTCGCGTATGAATTGCTTTCTGAGGGAGAGCGTGTGCGCTGTGAGTCCCCTTTTTGTTTTCCGAGCCCCACAACACAGAACGGACTGTTGGGGTCAACTCTTTCTATGCAGAGGGGCGGGCAATGATACTGCTTCTCGCTCGGAGAGCTTGATTTCTCCAGCTGTAAGGCAGCCCCGGGACAACGTTTTTGGCCAGGATTCCAGTCAACGTGGCTCTCCCTCTGTGGAGGCCCTCTGAACGGCACTGAAAGAATCCCTGAGCCTAAAGTGCATCCTGGCAACTCTTACCTGTCATCTCTCTGTTGTGACGCCAGGTACAGTGTAGGTCCAGCCTGACAGAAAGTACAGAAAAACCGGTACAATTGTGAGGCATTTGGACGATCCAAAGTCACCTAGGCCTGACTAAGTCATTGAGCGGCTAACGCTATTCATGGCACGCAAACCACCCCTCGCCCAACGAAGTGTGAGCCTAGAGAGGCCCAGTGTGGCTGAAAGTCTCCAGTAGTCGGTCCGAGAGTGCTGGCCAATGCGCTGTGGGGTCAAGTTGGCAACTGGAGAACGTGGGAGAAGCCCGACTTTCCCCCTTTGGAAAGCAACTTCGTTGCAGCTTCCAAGCCGCCTGAAAACCCCACCACCAGGGTCCTATTCACTCCACAGACGCCTCTGAGGGGCAGTGAGTTTTTCCAGAAGAAACCAGGTGCTTGCGATCCCTTCCTGGGAGCTCACCCCAGGAGCATACTGTAGCTAAATTGCCAACTAAATGTGACCTCTAGTCGCGAGGTAATGTGCACATTTTCTCATTACCAGAGCTAGTGGTGCACTGTTTCCAGGAAGTCTTACTCAGTGGATGGCTTTAGCTTTAGTGTGCCTCACAGCTCTCAAGACGCTCACGTGGGCACTTCTTTCCAAGGAAGTACACTGTGTACTCAAAGCCTTCTGAGCACAACCCAGGGATACACAGCTCTGGGGACATCCCTCACTACGCAGTTGGAAGGGCCGGGAACGAAGGTGTTCTCTATGGCTAGCGTTCCACAGCTTTGAAACAGCCTCAGGACCGCGGTTCCTGGCAGGCTTTCGTTCCATGTGCGTCTGCCACGTTGAGGAGAGCTACGCTGCCCTGAAAGAAACCCCCGGGGCTCCAATTCAGCTTGGGGGCTCCTGCCCGACGTCTCTCGAAGGGACGCGGAAGCTGGACTTTAGGTCCAGCCCGAAATCAAGTAGAGAGTTACCCTGAGCAGTGCTAGGCCTCTGGAACATCCAAAGTCACCTAGGCCTACTGAGGGCATTTGGAGGAGTATGCCGTTCGCCACATGCAGCACACACTGCATCCAAAAGTTTCAGCGCCGAAGGCCGAAGTGTGTTCCAAGGGTCTCCCTTGGACTGTCAGAGAAGATAGGTGTGTGTGCTGGGTGATCCAGTCTGTCATTGAGAAGCCTGGAAAAAGGCAGTCTTTTCCCCATTTGAAAGGTAGATAGTGGCGGCCTCCCGGCTGACTGAAAGACATTGCTGTTAGCCGTCTTCTAGTCACCTCGAGGAATGCCTCAGTGAAGAAAGTGAGTTTCTCCTATGAAACCAGGGGGTCGCCAGTGCCTTGCTGGGAGCTCATCCCACGCTTGCCCTAGCTGAAGTGCGAAGTAAACGTGAGCCCTGGCCTCAAGGTAAGCACGAGTGCTTCCTCTCCGCAAAGTATTGTGTGCAGCCATCTCCATGAACCCTGACTCGATAGAGTGCTTTAAGTCCTCTACGGCTCTCCGTAGGCCTCAGAGAGTCGCGTATGAATTGCTTTCTGAGGGAGAGCGTGTGCGCTGTGAGTCCCCTTTTTGTTTTCCGAGCCCCACAACACAGAACGGACTGTTGGGGTCAACTCTTTCTATGCAGAGGGGCGGGCAATGATACTGCTTCTCGCTCGGAGAGCTTGATTTCTCCAGCTGTAAGGCAGCCCCGGGACAAGGTTTTTTTGGCCAGGATTCCAGTCAACGTGGCTCTCCCTCTGTGGAGGCCCTCTGAACGGCACTGAAAGAATCCCTGAGCCTAAAGTGCATCCTGGCAACTCTTACCTGTCATCTCTCTGTTGTGACGCCAGGTACACTGTAGGTCCAGCCTGACAGAAAGTACAGAAAAACCGGTACAATTGTGAGGCATTTGGACGATCCAAAGTCACCTAGGCCTGACTAAGTCATTGAGCGGCTAACGCTATTCATGGCACGCAAACCACCCCTCGCCCAACGAAGTGTGAGCCTAGAGAGGCCCAGTGTGGCTGAAAGTCTCCAGTAGTCGGTCCGAGAGTGCTGGCCAATGCGCTGTGGGGTCAAGTTGGCAACTGGAGAACGTGGGAGAAGCCCGACTTTCCCCCTTTGGAAAGCAACTTCGTTGCAGCTTCCAAGCCGCCTGAAAACCCCACCACCAGGGTCCTATTCACTCCACAGACGCCTCTGAGGGGCAGTGAGTTTTTCCAGAAGAAACCAGGTGCTTGCGATCCCTTCCTGGGAGCTCACCCCAGGAGCATACTGTAGCTAAATTGCCAACTAAATGTGACCTCTAGTCGCGAGGTAATGTGCACATTTTCTCATTACCAGAGCTAGTGGTGCACTGTTTCCAGGAAGTCTTACTCAGTGGATGGCTTTAGCTTTAGTGTGCCTCACAGCTCTCAAGACGCTCACGTGGGCACTTCTTTCCAAGGAAGTACACTGTGTACTCAAAGCCTTCTGAGCACAACCCAGGGATACACAGCTCTGGGGACATCCCTCACTACGCAGTTGGAAGGGCCGGGAACGAAGGTGTTCTCTATGGCTAGCGTTGCACAGCTTTGAAACAGCCTCAGGACCGCGGTTCCTGGCAGGCTTTCGTTCCATGTGCGTCTGCCACGTTGAGGAGAGCTACGCTGCCCTGAAAGAAACCCCCGGGGCTCCAATTCAGCTTGGGGGCTCCTGCCCGACGTCTCTCGAAGGGACGCGGAAGCTGGACTTTAGGTCCAGCCCGAAATCAAGTAGAGAGTTACCCTGAGCAGTGCTAGGCCTCTGGAACATCCAAAGTCACCTAGGCCTACTGAGGGCATTTGGAGGAGTATGCCGTTCGCCACATGCAGCACACACTGCATCCAAAAGTTTCAGCGCCGAAGGCCGAAGTGTGTTCCAAGGGTCTCCCTTGGACTGTCAGAGAAGATAGGTGTGTGTGCTGGGTGATCCAGTCTGTCATTGAGAAGCCTGGAAAAAGGCAGTCTTTTCCCCATTTGAAAGGTAGATAGTGGCGGCCTCCCGGCTGACTGAAAGACATTGCTGTTACCCGTCTTCTAGTCACCTCGAGGAATGCCTCAGTGAAGAAAGTGAGTTTCTCCTATGAAACCAGGGGGTCGCCAGTGCCTTGCTGGGAGCTCATCCCACGCTTGCCCTAGCTGAAGTGCGAAGTAAACGTGAGCCCTGGCCTCAAGGTAAGCACGAGTGCTTCCTCTCCGCAAAGTATTGTGTGCAGCCATCTCCATGAACCCTGACTCGATAGAGTGCTTTAAGTCCTCTACGGCTCTCCGTAGGCCTCAGAGAGTCGCGTATGAATTGCTTTCTGAGGGAGAGCGTGTGCGCTGTGAGTCCCCTTTTTGTTTTCCGAGCCCCACAACACAGAACGGACTGTTGGGGTCAACTCTTTCTATGCAGAGGGGCGGGCAATGATACTGCTTCTCGCTCGGAGAGCTTGATTTCTCCAGCTGTAAGGCAGCCCCGGGACAACGTTTTTGGCCAGGATTCCAGTCAACGTGGCTCTCCCTCTGTGGAGGCCCTCTGAACGGCACTGAAAGAATCCCTGAGCCTAAAGTGCATCCTGGCAACTCTTACCTGTCATCTCTCTGTTGTGACGCCAGGTACACTGTAGGTCCAGCCTGACAGAAAGTACAGAAAAACCGGTACAATTGTGAGGCATTTGGACGATCCAAAGTCACCTAGGCCTGACTAAGTCATTGAGCGGCTAACGCTATTCATGGCACGCAAACCACCCCTCGCCCAACGAAGTGTGAGCCTAGAGAGGCCCAGTGTGGCTGAAAGTCTCCAGTAGTCGGTCCGAGAGTGCTGGCCAATGCGCTGTGGGGTCAAGTTGGCAACTGGAGAACATGGGAGAAGCCCGACTTTCCCCCTTTGGAAAGCAACTTCGTTGCAGCTTCCAAGCCGCCTGAAAACCCCACCACCAGGGTCCTATTCACTCCACAGACGCCTCTGAGGGGCAGTGAGTTTTTCCAGAAGAAACCAGGTGCTTGCGATCCCTTCCTGGGAGCTCACCCCAGGAGCATACTGTAGCTAAATTGCCAACTAAATGTGACCTCTAGTCGCGAGGTAATGTGCACATTTTCTCATTACCAGAGCTAGTGGTGCACTGTTTCCAGGAAGTCTTACTCAGTGGATGGCTTTAGCTTTAGTGTGCCTCACAGCTCTCAAGACGCTCACGTGGGCACTTCTTTCCAAGGAAGTACACTGTGTACTCAAAGCCTTCTGAGCACAACCCAGGGATACACAGCTCTGGGGACATCCCTCACTACGCAGTTGGAAGGGCCGGGAACGAAGGTGTTCTCTATGGCTAGCGTTGCACAGCTTTGAAACAGCCTCAGGACTGCGGTTCCTGGCAGGCTTTCGTTCCATGTGCGTCTGCCACGTTGAGGAGAGCTACGCTGCCCTGAAAGAAACCCCCGGGGCTCCAATTCAGCTTGGGGGCTCCTGCCCGACGTCTCTCGAAGGGACGCGGAAGCTGGACTTTAGGTCCAGCCCGAAATCAAGTAGAGAGTTACCCTGAGCAGTGCTAGGCCTCTGGAACATCCAAAGTCACCTAGGCCTACTGAGGGCATTTGGAGGAGTATGCCGTTCGCCACATGCAGCACACACTGCATCCAAAAGTTTCAGCGCCGAAGGCCGAAGTGTGTTCCAAGGGTCTCCCTTGGACTGTCAGAGAAGATAGGTGTGTGTGCTGGGTGATCCAGTCTGTCATTGAGAAGCCTGGAAAAAGGCAGTCTTTTCCCCATTTGAAAGGTAGATAGTGGCGGCCTCCCGGCTGACTGAAAGACATTGCTGTTAGCCGTCTTCTAGTCACCTCGAGGAATGCCTCAGTGAAGAAAGTGAGTTTCTCCTATGAAACCAGGGGGTCGCCAGTGCCTTGCTGGGAGCTCATCCCACGCTTGCCCTAGCTGAAGTGCGAAGTAAACGTGAGCCCTGGCCTCAAGGTAAGCACGAGTGCTTCCTCTCCGCAAAGTATTGTGTGCAGCCATCTCCATGAACCCTGACTCGATAGAGTGCTTTAAGTCCTCTACGGCTCTCCGTAGGCCTCAGAGAGTCGCGTATGAATTGCTTTCTGAGGGAGAGCGTGTGCGCTGTGAGTCCCCTTTTTGTTTTCCGAGCCCCACAACACAGAACGGACTGTTGGGGTCAACTCTTTCTATGCAGAGGGGCGGGCAATGATACTGCTTCTCGCTCGGAGAGCTTGATTTCTCCAGCTGTAAGGCAGCCCCGGGACAACGTTTTTGGCCAGGATTCCAGTCAACGTGGCTCTCCCTCTGTGGAGGCCCTCTGAACGGCACTGAAAGAATCCCTGAGCCTAAAGTGCATCCTGGCAACTCTTACCTGTCATCTCTCTGTTGTGACGCCAGGTACACTGTAGGTCCAGCCTGACAGAAAGTACAGAAAAACCGGTACAATTGTGAGGCATTTGGACGATCCAAAGTCACCTAGGCCTGACTAAGTCATTGAGCGGCTAACGCTATTCATGGCACGCAAACCACCCCGCGTCCAACGAAGTGTGAGCCTAGAGAGGCCCAGTGTGGCTGAAAGTCTCCAGCAGTCGGTCCGAGAGTGCTGGCCAATGCGCTGTGGGGTCAAGTTGGCAACTGGAGAACGTGGGAGAAGCCCGACTTTCCCCCTTTGGAAAGCAACTTCGTTGCAGCTTCCAAGCCGCCTGAAAACCCCACCACCAGGGTCCTATTCACTCCACAGACGCCTCTGAGGGGCAGTGAGTTTTTCCAGAAGAAACCAGGTGCTTGCGATCCCTTCCTGGGAGCTCACCCCAGGAGCATACTGTAGCTAAATTGCCAACTAAATGTGACCTCTAGTCGCGAGGAAATGTGCACATTTTCTCATTACCAGAGCTAGTGGTGCACTGTTTCCAGGAAGTCTTATTCAGTGGATGGCTTTAGCTTTAGTGTGCCTCACAGCTCTCAAGACGCTCACGTGGGCACTTCTTTCCAAGGAAGTACACTGTGTACTCAAAGCCTTCTGAGCACAACCCAGGGATACACAGCTCTGGGGACATCCCTCACTACGCAGTTGGAAGGGCCGGGAACGAAGGTGTTCTCTATGGCTAGCGTTCCACAGCTTTGAAACAGCCTCAGGACCGCGGTTCCTGGCAGGCTTTCGTTCCATGTGCGTCTGCCACGTTGAGGAGAGCTACGCTGCCCTGGAAGAAACCCCCGGGGCTCCAATTCAGCTTGGGGGCTCCTGCCCGACGTCTCTCGAAGGGACGCGGAAGCTGGACTTTAGGTCCAGCCCGAAATCAAGTAGAGAGTTACCCTGAGCAGTGCTAGGCCTCTGGAACATCCAAAGTCACCTAGGCCTACTGAGGGCATTTGGAGGAGTATGCCGTTCGCCACATGCAGCACACACTGCATCCAAAAGTTTCAGCGCCGAAGGCCGAAGTGTGTTCCAAGGGTCTCCCTTGGACTGTCAGAGAAGATAGGTGTGTGTGCTGGGTGATCCAGTCTGTCATTGAGAAGCCTGGAAAAAGGCAGTCTTTTCCCCATTTGAAAGGTAGATAGTGGCGGCCTCCCGGCTGACTGAAAGACATTGCTGTTAGCCGTCTTCTAGTCACCTCGAGGAATGCCTCAGTGAAGAAAGTGAGTTTCTCCTATGAAACCAGGGGGTCGCCAGTGCCTTGCTGGGAGCTCATCCCACGCTTGCCCTAGCTGAAGTGCGAAGTAAACGTGAGCCCTGGCCTCAAGGTAAGCACGAGTGCTTCCTCTCCGCAAAGTATTGTGTGCAGCCATCTCCATGAACCCTGACTCGATAGAGTGCTTTAAGTCCTCTACGGCTCTCCGTAGGCCTCAGAGAGTCGCGTATGAATTCCTTTCTGAGGGAGAGCGTGTGCGCTGTGAGTCCCCTTTTTGTTTTCCGAGCCCCACAACACAGAACGGACTGTTGGGGTCAACTCTTTCTATGCAGAGGGGCGGGCAATGATACTGCTTCTCGCTCGGAGAGCTTGATTTCTCCAGCTGTAAGGCAGCCCCGGGACAACGTTTTTGGCCAGGATTCCAGTCAACGTGGCTCTCCCTCTGTGGAGGCCCTCTGAACGGCACTGAAAGAATCCCTGAGCCTAAAGTGCATCCTGGCAACTCTTACCTGTCATCTCTCTGTTGTGACGCCAGGTACACTGTAGGTCCAGCCTGACAGAAAGTACAGAAAAAACGGTACAATTGTGAGGCATTTGGACGATCCAAAGTCACCTAGGCCTGACTAAGTCATTGAGCGGCTAACGCTATTCATGGCACGCAAACCACCCCTCGCCCAACGAAGTGTGAGCCTAGAGAGGCCCAGTGTGGCTGAAAGTCTCCAGCAGTCGGTCCGAGAGTGCTGGCCAATGCGCTGTGGGGTCAAGTTGGCAACTGGAGAACGTGGGAGAAGCCCGACTTTCCCCCTTTGGAAAGCAACTTCGTTGCAGCTTCCAAGCCGCCTGAAAACCCCACCACCAGGGTCCTATTCACTCCACAGACGCCTCTGAGGGGCAGTGAGTTTTTCCAGAAGAAACCAGGTGCTTGCGATCCCTTCCTGGGAGCTCACCCCAGGAGCATACTGTAGCTAAATTGCCAACTAAATGTGACCTCTAGTCGCGAGGTAATGTGCACATTTTCTCATTACCAGAGCTAGTGGTGCACTGTTTCCAGGAAGTCTTACTCAGTGGATGGCTTTAGCTTTAGTGTGCCTCACAGCTCTCAAGACGCTCACGTGGGCACTTCTTTCCAAGGAAGTACACTGTGTACTCAAAGCCTTCTGAGCACAACCCAGGGATACACAGCTCTGGGGACATCCCTCACTACGCAGTTGGAAGGGCCGGGAACGAAGGTGTTCTCTAGGGCTAGCGTTGCACAGCTTTGAAACAGCCTCAGGACCGCGGTTCCTGGCAGGCTTTCGTTCCACGTGCGTCTGCCACGTTGAGGAGAGCTACGCTGCCCTGAAAGAAACCCCCGGGGCTCCAATTCAGCTTGGGGGCTCCTGCCCGACGTCTCTCGAAGGGACGCGGAAGCTGGACTTTAGGTCCAGCCCGAAATCAAGTAGAGAGTTACCCTGAGCAGTGCTAGGCCTCTGGAACATCCAAAGTCACCTAGGCCTACTGAGGGCATTTGGAGGAGTATGCCGTTCGCCACATGCAGCACACACTGCATCCAAAAGTTTCAGCGCCGAAGGCCGAAGTGTGTTCCAAGGGTCTCCCTTGGACTGTCAGAGAAGATAGGTGTGTGTGCTGGGTGATCCAGTCTGTCATTGAGAAGCCTGGAAAAAGGCAGTCTTTTCCCCATTTGAAAGGTAGATAGTGGCGGCCTCCCGGCTGACTGAAAGACATTGCTGTTAGCCGTCTTCTAGTCACCTCGAGGAATGCCTCAGTGAAGAAAGTGAGTTTCTCCTATGAAACCAGGGGGTCGCCAGTGCCTTGCTGGGAGCTCATCCCACGCTTGCCCTAGCTGAAGTGCGAAGTAAACGTGAGCCCTGGCCTCAAGGTAAGCACGAGTGCTTCCTCTCCGCAAAGTATTGTGTGCAGCCATCTCCATGAACCCTGACTCGATAGAGTGCTTTAAGTCCTCTACGGCTCTCCGTAGGCCTCAGAGAGTCGCGTATGAATTCCTTTCTGAGGGAGAGCGTGTGCGCTGTGAGTCCCCTTTTTGTTTTCCGAGCCCCACAACACAGAACGGACTGTTGGGGTCAACTCTTTCTATGCAGAGGGGCGGGCAATGATACTGCTTCTCGCTCGGAGAGCTTGATTTCTCCAGCTCTAAGGCAGCCCCGGGACAACGTTTTTGGCCAGGATTCCAGTCAATGTGGCTCTCCCTCTGTGGAGGCCCTCTGAACGGCACTGAAAGAATCCCTGAGCCTAAAGTGCATCCTGGCAACTCTTACCTGTCATCTCTCTGTTGTGACGCCAGGTACACTGTAGGTCCAGCCTGACAGAAAGTACAGAAAAACCGGTACAATTGTGAGGCATTTGGACGATCCAAAGTCACCTAGGCCTGACTAAGTCATTGAGCGGCTAACGCTATTCATGGCACGCAAACCACCCCTCGCCCAACGAAGTGTGAGCCTAGAGAGGCCCAGTGTGGCTGAAAGTCTCCAGCAGTCGGTCCGAGAGTGCTGGCCAATGCGCTGTGGGGTCAAGTTGGCAACTGGAGAACGTGGGAGAAGCCCGACTTTCCCCCTTTGGAAAGCAACTTCGTTGCAGCTTCCAAGCCGCCTGAAAACCCCACCACCAGGGTCCTATTCACTCCACAGACGCCTCTGAGGGGCAGTGAGTTTTTCCAGAAGAAACCAGGTGCTTGCGATCCCTTCCTGGGAGCTCACCCCAGGAGCATACTGTAGCTAAATTGCCAACTAAATGTGACCTCTAGTCGCGAGGTAATGTGCACATTTTCTCATTACCAGAGCTAGTGGTGCACTGTTTCCAGGAAGTCTTACTCAGTGGATGGCTTTAGCTTTAGTGTGCCTCACAGCTCTCAAGACGCTCACGTGGGCACTTCTTTCCAAGGAAGTACACTGTGTACTCAAAGCCTTCTGAGCACAACCCAGGGATACACAGCTCTGGGGACATCCCTCACTACGCAGTTGGAAGGGCCGGGAACGAAGGTGTTCTCTAGGGCTAGCGTTGCACAGCTTTGAAACAGCCTCAGGACCGCGGTTCTTGGCAGGCTTTCGTTCCATGTGCGTCTGCCACGTTGAGGAGAGCTACGCTGCCCTGGAAGAAACCCCCGGGGCTCCAATTCAGCTTGGGGGCTCCTGCCCGACGTCTCTCGAAGGGACGCGGAAGCTGGACTTTAGGTCCAGCCCGAAATCAAGTAGAGAGTTACCCTGAGCAGTGCTAGGCCTCTGGAACATCCAAAGTCACCTAGGCCTACTGAGGGCATTTGGAGGAGTATGCCGTTCGCCACATGCAGCACACACTGCATCCAAAAGTTTCAGCGCCGAAGGCCGAAGTGTGCTCCAAGGGTCTCC
This sequence comes from Hyperoodon ampullatus, assembly GCF_949752795.1. Classification (NCBI taxonomy): domain Eukaryota; kingdom Metazoa; phylum Chordata; class Mammalia; order Artiodactyla; family Ziphiidae; genus Hyperoodon; species Hyperoodon ampullatus. The sequence goes on along the minus strand of NW_027640650.1, from coordinate 77,492 downwards.
CTTGGACTGTCAGAGAAGATAGGTGTGTGTGCTGGGTGATCCAGTCTGTCATTGAGAAGCCTGGAAAAAGGCAGTCTTTTCCCCATTTGAAAGGTAGATAGTGGCGGCCTCCCGGCTGACTGAAAGACATTGCTGTTAGCCGTCTTCTAGTCACCTCGAGGAATGCCTCAGTGAAGAAAGTGAGTTTCTCCTATGAAACCAGGGGGTCGCCAGTGCCTTGCTGGGAGCTCATCCCACGCTTGCCCTAGCTGAAGTGCGAAGTAAACGTGAGCCCTGGCCTCAAGGTAAGCACGAGTGCTTCCTATCCGCAAAGTATTGTGTGCAGCCATCTCCATGAACCCTGACTCGATAGAGTGCTTTAAGTCCTCTACGGCTCTCCGTAGGCCTCAGAGAGTCGCGTATGAATTCCTTTCTGAGGGAGAGCGTGTGCGCTGTGAGTCCCCTTTTTGTTTTCCGAGCCCCACAACACAGAACGGACTGTTGGGGTCAACTCTTTCTATGCAGAGGGGCGGGCAATGCTACTGCTTCTCGCTCGGAGAGCTTGATTTCTCCAGCTGTAAGGCAGCCCCGGGACAACGTTTTTGGCCAGGATTCCAGTCAACGTGGCTCTCCCTCTGTGGAGGCCCTCTGAACGGCACTGAAAGAATCCCTGAGCCTAAAGTGCATCCTGGCAACTCTTACCTGTCATCTCTCTGTTGTGACGCCAGGTACACTGTAGGTCCAGCCTGACAGAAAGTACAGAAAAACCGGTACAATTGTGAGGCATTTGGACGATCCAAAGTCACCTAGGCCTGACTAAGTCATTGAGCGGCTAACGCTATTCATGGCACGCAAACCACCCCTCGCCCAACGAAGTGTGAGCCTAGAGAGGCCCAGTGTGGCTGAAAGTCTCCAGCAGTCGGTCCGAGAGTGCTGGCCAATGCGCTGTGGGGTCAAGTTGGCAACTGGAGAACGTGGGAGAAGCCCGACTTTCCCCCTTTGGAAAGCAACTTCGTTGCAGCTTCCAAGCCGCCTGAAAACCCCACCACCAGGGTCCTATTCACTCCACAGACGCCTCTGAGGGGCAGTGAGTTTTTCCAGAAGAAACCAGGTGCTTGCGATCCCTTCCTGGGAGCTCACCCCAGGAGCATACTGTAGCTAAATTGCCAACTAAATGTGACCTCTAGTCGCGAGGTAATGTGCACATTTTCTCATTACCAGAGCTAGTGGTGCACTGTTTCCAGGAAGTCTTACTCAGTGGATGGCTTTAGCTTTAGTGTGCCTCACAGCTCTCAAGACGCTCACGTGGGCACTTCTTTCCAAGGAAGTACACTGTGTACTCAAAGCCTTCTGAGCACAACCCAGGGATACACAGCTCTGGGGACATCCCTCACTACGCAGTTGGAAGGGCCGGGAACGAAGGTGTTCTCTAGGGCTAGCGTTGCACAGCTTTGAAACAGCCTCAGGACCGCGGTTCTTGGCAGGCTTTCATTCCATGTGCGTCTGCCACGTTGAGGAGAGCTACGCTGCCCTGAAAGAAACCCCCGGGGCTCCAATTCAGCTTGGGGGCTCCTGCCCGACGTCTCTCGAAGGGACGTGGAAGCTGGACTTTAGGTCCAGCCCGAAATCAAGTAGAGAGTTACCCTGAGCAGTGCTAGGCCTCTGGAACATCCAAAGTCACCTAGGCCTACTGAGGGCATTTGGAGGAGTATGCCGTTCGCCACATGCAGCACACACTGCATCCAAAAGTTTCAGCGCCGAAGGCCGAAGTGTGCTCCAAGGGTCTCCCTTGGACTGTCAGAGAAGATAGGTGTGTGTGCTGGGTGATCCAGTCTGTCATTGAGAAGCCTGGAAAAAGGCAGTCTTTTCCCCATTTGAAAGGTAGATAGTGGCGGCCTCCCGGCTGACTGAAAGACATTGCTGTTAGCCGTCTTCTAGTCACCTCGAGGAATGCCTCAGTGAAGAAAGTGAGTTTCTCCTATGAAACCAGGGGGTCGCCAGTGCCTTGCTGGGAGCTCATCCCACGCTTGCCCTAGCTGAAGTGCGAAGTAAACGTGAGCCCTGGCCTCAAGGTAAGCACGAGTGCTTCCTATCCGCAAAGTATTGTGTGCAGCCATCTCCATGAACCCTGACTCGATAGAGTGCTTTAAGTCCTCTACGGCTCTCCGTAGGCCTCAGAGAGTCGCGTATGAATTCCTTTCTGAGGGAGAGCGTGTGCGCTGTGAGTCCCCTTTTTGTTTTCCGAGCCCCACAACACAGAACGGACTGTTGGGGTCAACTCTTTCTATGCAGAGGGGCGGGCAATGCTACTGCTTCTCGCTCGGAGAGCTTGATTTCTCCAGCTGTAAGGCAGCCCCGGGACAACGTTTTTGGCCAGGATTCCAGTCAACGTGGCTCTCCCTCTGTGGAGGCCCTCTGAACGGCACTGAAAGAATCCCTGAGCCTAAAGTGCATCCTGGCAACTCTTACCTGTCATCTCTCTGTTGTGACGCCAGGTACACTGTAGGTCCAGCCTGACAGAAAGTACAGAAAAACCGGTACAATTGTGAGGCATTTGGACGATCCAAAGTCACCTAGGCCTGACTAAGTCATTGAGCGGCTAACGCTATTCATGGCACGCAAACCACCCCTCGCCCAACGAAGTGTGAGCCTAGAGAGGCCCAGTGTGGCTGAAAGTCTCCAGCAGTCGGTCCGAGAGTGCTGGCCAATGCGCTGTGGGGTCAAGTTGGCAACTGGAGAACGTGGGAGAAGCCCGACTTTCCCCCTTTGGAAAGCAACTTCGTTGCAGCTTCCAAGCCGCCTGAAAACCCCACCACCAGGGTCCTATTCACTCCACAGACGCCTCTGAGGGGCAGTGAGTTTTTCCAGAAGAAACCAGGTGCTTGCGATCCCTTCCTGGGAGCTCACCCCAGGAGCATACTGTAGCTAAATTGCCAACTAAATGTGACCTCTAGTCGCGAGGTAATGTGCACATTTTCTCATTACCAGAGCTAGTGGTGCACTGTTTCCAGGAAGTCTTACTCAGTGGATGGCTTTAGCTTTAGTGTGCCTCACAGCTCTCAAGACGCTCACGTGGGCACTTCTTTCCAAGGAAGTACACTGTGTACTCAAAGCCTTCTGAGCACAACCCAGGGATACACAGCTCTGGGGACATCCCTCACTACGCAGTTGGAAGGGCCGGGAACGAAGGTGTTCTCTAGGGCTAGCGTTGCACAGCTTTGAAACAGCCTCAGGACCGCGGTTCTTGGCAGGCTTTCGTTCCATGTGCGTCTGCCACGTTGAGGAGAGCTACGCTGCCCTGGAAGAAACCCCCGGGGCTCCAATTCAGCTTGGGGGCTCCTGCCCGACGTCTCTCGAAGGGACGCGGAAGCTGGACTTTAGGTCCAGCCCGAAATCAAGTAGAGAGTTACCCTGAGCAGTGCTAGGCCTCTGGAACATCCAAAGTCACCTAGGCCTACTGAGGGCATTTGGAGGAGTATGCCGTTCGCCACATGCAGCACACACTGCATCCAAAAGTTTCAGCGCCGAAGGCCGAAGTGTGCTCCAAGGGTCTCCCTTGGACTGTCAGAGAAGATAGGTGTGTGTGCTGGGTGATCCAGTCTGTCATTGAGAAGCCTGGAAAAAGGCAGTCTTTTCCCCATTTGAAAGGTAGATAGTGGCGGCCTCCCGGCTGACTGAAAGACATTGCTGTTAGCCGTCTTCTAGTCACCTCGAGGAATGCCTCAGTGAAGAAAGTGAGTTTCTCCTATGAAACCAGGGGGTCGCCAGTGCCTTGCTGGGAGCTCATCCCACGCTTGCCCTAGCTGAAGTGCGAAGTAAACGTGAGCCCTGGCCTCAAGGTAAGCACGAGTGCTTCCTCTCCGCAAAGTATTGTGTGCAGCCATCTCCATGAACCCTGACTCGATAGAGTGCTTTAAGTCCTCTACGGCTCTCCGTAGGCCTCAGAGAGTCGCGTATGAATTCCTTTCTGAGGGAGAGCGTGTGCGCTGTGAGTCCCCTTTTTGTTTTCCGAGCCCCACAACACAGAACGGACTGTTGGGGTCAACTCTTTCTATGCAGAGGGGCGGGCAATGCTACTGCTTCTCGCTCGGAGAGCTTGATTTCTCCAGCTGTAAGGCAGCCCCGGGACAACGTTTTTGGCCAGGATTCCAGTCAACGTGGCTCTCCCTCTGTGGAGGCCCTCTGAACGGCACTGAAAGAATCCCTGAGCCTAAAGTGCATCCTGGCAACTCTTACCTGTCATCTCTCTGTTGTGACGCCAGGTACACTGTAGGTCCAGCCTGACAGAAAGTACAGAAAAACCGGTACAATTGTGAGGCATTTGGACGATCCAAAGTCACCTAGGCCTGACTAAGTCATTGAGCGGCTAACGCTATTCATGGCACGCAAACCACCCCTCGCCCAACGAAGTGTGAGCCTAGAGAGGCCCAGTGTGGCTGAAAGTCTCCAGCAGTCGGTCCGAGAGTGCTGGCCAATGCGCTGTGGGGTCAAGTTGGCAACTGGAGAACGTGGGAGAAGCCCGACTTTCCCCCTTTGGAAAGCAACTTCGTTGCAGCTTCCAAGCCGCCTGAAAACCCCACCACCAGGGTCCTATTCACTCCACAGACGCCTCTGAGGGGCAGTGAGTTTTTCCAGAAGAAACCAGGTGCTTGCGATCCCTTCCTGGGAGCTCACCCCAGGAGCATACTGTAGCTAAATTGCCAACTAAATGTGACCTCTAGTCGCGAGGTAATGTGCACATTTTCTCATTACCAGAGCTAGTGGTGCACTGTTTCCAGGAAGTCTTACTCAGTGGATGGCTTTAGCTTTAGTGTGCCTCACAGCTCTCAAGACGCTCACGTGGGCACTTCTTTCCAAGGAAGTACACTGTGTACTCAAAGCCTTCTGAGCACAACCCAGGGATACACAGCTCTGGGGACATCCCTCACTACGCAGTTGGAAGGGCCGGGAACGAAGGTGTTCTCTAGGGCTAGCGTTGCACAGCTTTGAAACAGCCTCAGGACCGCGGTTCTTGGCAGGCTTTCATTCCATGTGCGTCTGCCACGTTGAGGAGAGCTACGCTGCCCTGAAAGAAACCCCCGGGGCTCCAATTCAGCTTGGGGGCTCCTGCCCGACGTCTCTCGAAGGGACGTGGAAGCTGGACTTTAGGTCCAGCCCGAAATCAAGTAGAGAGTTACCCTGAGCAGTGCTAGGCCTCTGGAACATCCAAAGTCACCTAGGCCTACTGAGGGCATTTGGAGGAGTATGCCGTTCGCCACATGCAGCACACACTGCATCCAAAAGTTTCAGCGCCGAAGGCCGAAGTGTGCTCCAAGGGTCTCCCTTGGACTGTCAGAGAAGATAGGTGTGTGTGCTGGGTGATCCAGTCTGTCATTGAGAAGCCTGGAAAAAGGCAGTCTTTTCCCCATTTGAAAGGTAGATAGTGGCGGCCTCCCGGCTGACTGAAAGACATTGCTGTTAGCCGTCTTCTAGTCACCTCGAGGAATGCCTCAGTGAAGAAAGTGAGTTTCTCCTATGAAACCAGGGGGTCGCCAGTGCCTTGCTGGGAGCTCATCCCACGCTTGCCCTAGCTGAAGTGCGAAGTAAACGTGAGCCCTGGCCTCAAGGTAAGCACGAGTGCTTCCTATCCGCAAAGTATTGTGTGCAGCCATCTCCATGAACCCTGACTCGATAGAGTGCTTTAAGTCCTCTACGGCTCTCCGTAGGCCTCAGAGAGTCGCGTATGAATTCCTTTCTGAGGGAGAGCGTGTGCGCTGTGAGTCCCCTTTTTGTTTTCCGAGCCCCACAACACAGAACGGACTGTTGGGGTCAACTCTTTCTATGCAGAGGGGCGGGCAATGCTACTGCTTCTCGCTCGGAGAGCTTGATTTCTCCAGCTGTAAGGCAGCCCCGGGACAACGTTTTTGGCCAGGATTCCAGTCAACGTGGCTCTCCCTCTGTGGAGGCCCTCTGAACGGCACTGAAAGAATCCCTGAGCCTAAAGTGCATCCTGGCAACTCTTACCTGTCATCTCTCTGTTGTGACGCCAGGTACACTGTAGGTCCAGCCTGACAGAAAGTACAGAAAAACCGGTACAATTGTGAGGCATTTGGACGATCCAAAGTCACCTAGGCCTGACTAAGTCATTGAGCGGCTAACGCTATTCATGGCACGCAAACCACCCCTCGCCCAACGAAGTGTGAGCCTAGAGAGGCCCAGTGTGGCTGAAAGTCTCCAGCAGTCGGTCCGAGAGTGCTGGCCAATGCGCTGTGGGGTCAAGTTGGCAACTGGAGAACGTGGGAGAAGCCCGACTTTCCCCCTTTGGAAAGCAACTTCGTTGCAGCTTCCAAGCCGCCTGAAAACCCCACCACCAGGGTCCTATTCACTCCACAGACGCCTCTGAGGGGCAGTGAGTTTTTCCAGAAGAAACCAGGTGCTTGCGATCCCTTCCTGGGAGCTCACCCCAGGAGCATACTGTAGCTAAATTGCCAACTAAATGTGACCTCTAGTCGCGAGGTAATGTGCACATTTTCTCATTACCAGAGCTAGTGGTGCACTGTTTCCAGGAAGTCTTACTCAGTGGATGGCTTTAGCTTTAGTGTGCCTCACAGCTCTCAAGACGCTCACGTGGGCACTTCTTTCCAAGGAAGTACACTGTGTACTCAAAGCCTTCTGAGCACAACCCAGGGATACACAGCTCTGGGGACATCCCTCACTACGCAGTTGGAAGGGCCGGGAACGAAGGTGTTCTCTAGGGCTAGCGTTGCACAGCTTTGAAACAGCCTCAGGACCGCGGTTCTTGGCAGGCTTTCGTTCCATGTGCGTCTGCCACGTTGAGGAGAGCTACGCTGCCCTGAAAGAAACCCCCGGGGCTCCAATTCAGCTTGGGGGCTCCTGCCCGACGTCTCTCGAAGGGACGCGGAAGCTGGACTTTAGGTCCAGCCCGAAATCAAGTAGAGAGTTACCCTGAGCAGTGCTAGGCCTCTGGAACATCCAAAGTCACCTAGGCCTACTGAGGGCATTTGGAGGAGTATGCCGTTCGCCACATGCAGCACACACTGCATCCAAAAGTTTCAGCGCCGAAGGCCGAAGTGTGTTCCAAGGGTCTCCCTTGGACTGTCAGAGAAGATAGGTGTGTGTGCTGGGTGATCCAGTCTGTCATTGAGAAGCCTGGAAAAAGGCAGTCTTTTCCCCATTTGAAAGGTAGATAGTGGCGGCCTCCCGGCTGACTGAAAGACATTGCTGTTAGCCGTCTTCTAGTCACCTCGAGGAATGCCTCAGTGAAGAAAGTGAGTTTCTCCTATGAAACCAGGGGGTCGCCAGTGCCTTGCTGGGAGCTCATCCCACGCTTGCCCTAGCTGAAGTGCGAAGTAAACGTGAGCCCTGGCCTCAAGGTAAGCACGAGTGCTTCCTCTCCGCAAAGTATTGTGTGCAGCCATCTCCATGAACCCTGACTCGATAGAGTGCTTTAAGTCCTCTACGGCTCTCCGTAGGCCTCAGAGAGTCGCGTATGAATTCCTTTCTGAGGGAGAGCGTGTGCGCTGTGAGTCCCCTTTTTGTTTTCCGAGCCCCACAACACAGAACGGACTGTTGGGGTCAACTCTTTCTATGCAGAGGGGCGGGCAATGATACTGCTTCTCGCTCGGAGAGCTTGATTTCTCCAGCTGTAAGGCAGCCCCGGGACAACGTTTTTGGCCAGGATTCCAGTCAACGTGGCTCTCCCTCTGTGGAGGCCCTCTGAACGGCACTGAAAGAATCCCTGAGCCTAAAGTGCATCCTGGCAACTCTTACCTGTCATCTCTCTGTTGTGACGCCAGGTACACTGTAGGTCCAGCCTGACAGAAAGTACAGAAAAACCGGTACAATTGTGAGGCATTTGGACGATCCAAAGTCACCTAGGCCTGACTAAGTCATTGAGCGGCTAACGCTATTCATGGCACGCAAACCACCCCTCGCCCAACGAAGTGTGAGCCTAGAGAGGCCCAGTGTGGCTGAAAGTCTCCAGCAGTCGGTCCGAGAGTGCTGGCCAATGCGCTGTGGGGTCAAGTTGGCAACTGGAGAACGTGGGAGAAGCCCGACTTTCCCCCTTTGGAAAGCAACTTCGTTGCAGCTTCCAAGCCGCCTGAAAACCCCACCACCAGGGTCCTATTCACTCCACAGACGCCTCTGAGGGGCAGTGAGTTTTTCCAGAAGAAACCAGGTGCTTGCGATCCCTTCCTGGGAGCTCACCCCAGGAGCATACTGTAGCTAAATTGCCAACTAAATGTGACCTCTAGTCGCGAGGTAATGTGCACATTTTCTCATTACCAGAGCTAGTGGTGCACTGTTTCCAGGAAGTCTTACTCAGTGGATGGCTTTAGCTTTAGTGTGCCTCACAGCTCTCAAGACGCTCACGTGGGCACTTCTTTCCAAGGAAGTACACTGTGTACTCAAAGCCTTCTGAGCACAACCCAGGGATACACAGCTCTGGGGACATCCCTCACTACGCAGTTGGAAGGGCCGGGAACGAAGGTGTTCTCTATGGCTAGCGTTGCACAGCTTTGAAACAGCCTCAGGACCGCGGTTCCTGGCAAGCTTTCGTTCCACGTGCGTCTGCCACGTTGAGGAGAGCTACGCTGCCCTGAAAGAAACCCCCGGGGCTCCAATTCAGCTTGGGGGCTCCTGCCCGACGTCTCTCGAAGGGACGCGGAAGCTGGACTTTAGGTCCAGCCCGAAATCAAGTAGAGAGTTACCCTGAGCAGTGCTAGGCCTCTGGAACATCCAAAGTCACCTAGGCCTACTGAGGGCATTTGGAGGAGTATGCCGTTCGCCACATGCAGCACACACTGCATCCAAAAGTTTCAGCGCCGAAGGCCGAAGTGTGTTCCAAGGGTCTCCCTTGGACTGTCAGAGAAGATAGGTGTGTGTGCTGGGTGATCCAGTCTGTCATTGAGAAGCCTGGAAAAAGGCAGTCTTTTCCCCATTTGAAAGGTAGATAGTGGCGGCCTCCCGGCTGACTGAAAGACATTGCTGTTAGCCGTCTTCTAGTCACCTCGAGGAATGCCTCAGTGAAGAAAGTGAGTTTCTCCTATGAAACCAGGGGGTCGCCAGTGCCTTGCTGGGAGCTCATCCCACGCTTGCCCTAGCTGAAGTGCGAAGTAAACGTGAGCCCTGGCCTCAAGGTAAGCACGAGTCCTTCCTCTCCGCAAAGTATTGTGTGCAGCCATCTCCATGAACCCTGACTCGATAGAGTGCTTTAAGTCCTCTACGGCTCTCCGTAGGCCTCAGAGAGTCACGTATGAATTCCTTTCTGAGGGAGAGCGTGTGCGCTGTGAGTCCCCTTTTTGTTTTCCGAGCCCCACAACACAGAACGGACTGTTGGGGTCAACTCTTTCTATGCAGAGGGGCGGGCAATGATACTGCTTCTCGCTCGGAGAGCTTGATTTCTCCAGCTGTAAGGCAGCCCCGGGACAACGTTTTTGGCCAGGATTCCAGTCAACGTGGCTCTCCCTCTGTGGAGGCCCTCTGAACGGCACTGAAAGAATCCCTGAGCCTAAAGTGCATCCTGGCAACTCTTACCTGTCATCTCTCTGTTGTGACGCCAGGTACAGTGTAGGTCCAGCCTGACAGAAAGTACAGAAAAACCGGTACAATTGTGAGGCATTTGGACGATCCAAAGTCACCTAGGCCTGACTAAGTCATTGAGCGGCTAACGCTATTCATGGCACGCAAACCACCCCTCGCCCAACGAAGTGTGAGCCTAGAGAGGCCCAGTGTGGCTGAAAGTCTCCAGTAGTCGGTCCGAGAGTGCTGGCCAATGCGCTGTGGGGTCAAGTTGGCAACTGGAGAACGTGGGAGAAGCCCGACTTTCCCCCTTTGGAAAGCAACTTCGTTGCAGCTTCCAAGCCGCCTGAAAACCCCACCACCAGGGTCCTATTCACTCCACAGACGCCTCTGAGGGGCAGTGAGTTTTTCCAGAAGAAACCAGGTGCTTGCGATCCCTTCCTGGGAGCTCACCCCAGGAGCATACTGTAGCTAAATTGCCAACTAAATGTGACCTCTAGTCGCGAGGTAATGTGCACATTTTCTCATTACCAGAGCTAGTGGTGCACTGTTTCCAGGAAGTCTTACTCAGTGGATGGCTTTAGCTTTAGTGTGCCTCACAGCTCTCAAGACGCTCACGTGGGCACTTCTTTCCAAGGAAGTACACTGTGTACTCAAAGCCTTCTGAGCACAACCCAGGGATACACAGCTCTGGGGACATCCCTCACTACGCAGTTGGAAGGGCCGGGAACGAAGGTGTTCTCTATGGCTAGCGTTGCACAGCTTTGAAACAGCCTCAGGACCGCGGTTCCTGGCAGGCTTTCGTTCCATGTGCGTCTGCCACGTTGAGGAGAGCTACGCTGCCCTGAAAGAAACCCCCGGGGCTCCAATTCAGCTTGGGGGCTCCTGCCCGACGTCTCTCGAAGGGACGCGGATGCTGGACTTTAGGTCCAGCCCGAAATCAAGTAGAGAGTTACCCTGAGCAGTGCTAGGCCTCTGGAACATCCAAAGTCACCTAGGCCTACTGAGGGCATTTGGAGGAGTATGCCGTTCGCCACATGCAGCACACACTGCATCCAAAAGTTTCAGCGCCGAAGGCCGAAGTGTGTTCCAAGGGTCTCCCTTGGACTGTCAGAGAAGATAGGTGTGTGTGCTGGGTGATCCAGTCTGTCATTGAGAAGCCTGGAAAAAGGCAGTCTTTTCCCCATTTGAAAGGTAGATAGTGGCGGCCTCCCGGCTGACTGAAAGACATTGCTGTTAGCCGTCTTCTAGTCACCTTGAGGAATGCCTCAGTGAAGAAAGTGAGTTTCTCCTATGAAACCAGGGGGTCGCCAGTGCCTTGCTGGGAGCTCATCCCACGCTTGCCCTAGCTGAAGTGCGAAGTAAACGTGAGCCCTGGCCTCAAGGTAAGCACGAGCGCTTCCTCTCCGCAAAGTATTGTGTGCAGCCATCTCCATGAACCCTGACTCGATAGAGTGCTTTAAGTCCTCTACGGCTCTCCGTAGGCCTCAGAGAGTCGCGTATGAATTCCTTTCTGAGGGAGAGCGTGTGCGCTGTGAGTCCCCTTTTTGTTTTCCGAGCCCCACAACACAGAACGGACTGTTGGGGTCAACTCTTTCTATGCAGAGGGGCGGGCAATGATACTGCTTCTCGCTCAGAGAGCTTGATTTCTCCAGCTCTAAGGCAGCCCCGGGACAACGTTTTTTGCCAGGATTCCAGTCAATGTGGCTCTCCCTCTGTGGAGGCCCTCTGAACGGCACTGAAAGAATCCCTGAGCCTAAAGTGCATCCTGGCAACTCTTACCTGTCATCTCTCTGTTGTGATGCCAGGTACACTGTAGGTCCAGCCTGACAGAAAGTACAGAAAAACCGGTACAATTGTGAGGCATTTGGACGATCCAAAGTCACCTAGGCCTGACTAAGTCATTGAGCGGCTAACGCTATTCATGGCACGCAAACCACCCCTCGCCCAACGAAGTGTGAGCCTAGAGAGGCCCAGTGTGGCTGAAAGTCTCCAGCAGTCGGTCCGAGAGTGCTGGCCAATGCGCTGTGGGGTCAAGTTGGCAACTGGAGAACGTGGGAGAACCCCGACTTTCCCCCTTTGGAAAGCAACTTCGTTGCAGCTTCCAAGCCGCCTGAAAACCCCACCACCAGGGTCCTATTCACTCCACAGACGCCTCTGAGGGGCAGTGAGTTTTTCCAGAAGAAACCAGGTGCTTGCGATCCCTTCCTGGGAGCTCACCCCAGGAGCATACTGTAGCTAAATTGCCAACTAAATGTGACCTCTAGTCGCGAGGTAATGTGCACATTTTCTCATTACCAGAGCTAGTGGTGCACTGTTTCCAGGAAGTCTTACTCAGTGGATGGCTTTAGCTTTAGTGTGCCTCACAGCTCTCAAGACGCTCACGTGGGCACTTCTTTCCAAGGAAGTACACTGTGTACTCAAAGCCTTCTGAGCACAACCCAGGGATACACAGCTCTGGGGACATCCCTCACTACGCAGTTGGAAGGGCCGGGAACGAAGGTGTTCTCTAGGGCTAGCGTTGCACAGCTTTGAAACAGCCTCAGGACCGCGGTTCTTGGCAGGCTTTCGTTCCATGTGCGTCTGCCACGTTGAGGAGAGCTACGCTGCCCTGGAAGAAACCCCCGGGGCTCCAATTCAGCTTGGGGGCTCCTGCCCGACGTCTCTCGAAGGGACGCGGAAGCTGGACTTTAGGTCCAGCCCGAAATCAAGTAGAGAGTTACCCTGAGCAGTGCTAGGCCTCTGGAACATCCAAAGTCACCTAGGCCTACTGAGGGCATTTGGAGGAGTATGCCGTTCGCCACATGCAGCACACACTGCATCCAAAAGTTTCAGCGCCGAAGGCCGAAGTGTGCTCCAAGGGTCTCCCTTGGACTGTCAGAGAAGATAGGTGTGTGTGCTGGGTGATCCAGTCTGTCATTGAGAAGCCTGGAAAAAGGCAGTCTTTTCCCCATTTGAAAGGTAGATAGTGGCGGCCTCCCGGCTGACTGAAAGACATTGCTGTTAGCCGTCTTCTAGTCACCTCGAGGAATGCCTCAGTGAAGAAAGTGAGTTTCTCCTATGAAACCAGGGGGTCGCCAGTGCCTTGCTGGGAGCTCATCCCACGCTTGCCCTAGCTGAAGTGCGAAGTAAACGTGAGCCCTGGCCTCAAGGTAAGCACGAGTGCTTCCTATCCGCAAAGTATTGTGTGCAGCCATCTCCATGAACCCTGACTCGATAGAGTGCTTTAAGTCCTCTACGGCTCTCCGTAGGCCTCAGAGAGTCGCGTATGAATTCCTTTCTGAGGGAGAGCGTGTGCGCTGTGAGTCCCCTTTTTGTTTTCCGAGCCCCACAACACAGAACGGACTGTTGGGGTCAACTCTTTCTATGCAGAGGGGCGGGCAATGCTACTGCTTCTCGCTCGGAGAGCTTGATTTCTCCAGCTGTAAGGCAGCCCCGGGACAACGTTTTTGGCCAGGATTCCAGTCAACGTGGCTCTCCCTCTGTGGAGGCCCTCTGAACGGCACTGAAAGAATCCCTGAGCCTAAAGTGCATCCTGGCAACTCTTACCTGTCATCTCTCTGTTGTGACGCCAGGTACACTGTAGGTCCAGCCTGACAGAAAGTACAGAAAAACCGGTACAATTGTGAGGCATTTGGACGATCCAAAGTCACCTAGGCCTGACTAAGTCATTGAGCGGCTAACGCTATTCATGGCACGCAAACCACCCCTCGCCCAACGAAGTGTGAGCCTAGAGAGGCCCAGTGTGGCTGAAAGTCTCCAGCAGTCGGTCCGAGAGTGCTGGCCAATGCGCTGTGGGGTCAAGTTGGCAACTGGAGAACGTGGGAGAAGCCCGACTTTCCCCCTTTGGAAAGCAACTTCGTTGCAGCTTCCAAGCCACCTGAAAACCCCACCACCAGGGTCCTATTCACTCCACAGACGCCTCTGAGGGGCAGTGAGTTTTTCCAGAAGAAACCAGGTGCTTGCGATCCCTTCCTGGGAGCTCACCCCAGGAGCATACTGTAGCTAAATTGCCAACTAAATGTGACCTCTAGTCGCGAGGTAATGTGCACATTTTCTCATTACCAGAGCTAGTGGTGCACTGTTTCCAGGAAGTCTTACTCAGTGGATGGCTTTAGCTTTAGTGTGCCTCACAGCTCTCAAGACGCTCACGTGGGCACTTCTTTCCAAGGAAGTACACTGTGTACTCAAAGCCTTCTGAGCACAACCCAGGGATACACAGCTCTGGGGACATCCCTCACTACGCAGTTGGAAGGGCCGGGAACGAAGGTGTTCTCTAGGGCTAGCGTTGCACAGCTTTGAAACAGCCTCAGGACCGCGGTTCTTGGCAGGCTTTCGTTCCATGTGCGTCTGCCACGTTGAGGAGAGCTACGCTGCCCTGGAAGAAACCCCCGGGGCTCCAATTCAGCTTGGGGGCTCCTGCCCGACGTCTCTCGAAGGGACGCGGAAGCTGGACTTTAGGTCCAGCCCGAAATCAAGTAGAGAGTTACCCTGAGCAGTGCTAGGCCTCTGGAACATCCAAAGTCACCTAGGCCTACTGAGGGCATTTGGAGGAGTATGCCGTTCGCCACATGCAGCACACACTGCATCCAAAAGTTTCAGCGCCGAAGGCCGAAGTGTGCTCCAAGGGTCTCCCTTGGACTGTCAGAGAAGATAGGTGTGTGTGCTGGGTGATCCAGTCTGTCATTGAGAAGCCTGGAAAAAGGCAGTCTTTTCCCCATTTGAAAGGTAGATAGTGGCGGCCTCCCGGCTGACTGAAAGACATTGCTGTTAGCCGTCTTCTAGTCACCTCGAGGAATGCCTCAGTGAAGAAAGTGAGTTTCTCCTATGAAACCAGGGGGTCGCCAGTGCCTTGCTGGGAGCTCATCCCACGCTTGCCCTAGCTGAAGTGCGAAGTAAACGTGAGCCCTGGCCTCAAGGTAAGCACGAGTGCTTCCTATCCGCAAAGTATTGTGTGCAGCCATCTCCATGAACCCTGACTCGATAGAGTGCTTTAAGTCCTCTACGGCTCTCCGTAGGCCTCAGAGAGTCGCGTATGAATTCCTTTCTGAGGGAGAGCGTGTGCGCTGTGAGTCCCCTTTTTGTTTTCCGAGCCCCACAACACAGAACGGACTGTTGGGGTCAACTCTTTCTATGCAGAGGGGCGGGCAATGCTACTGCTTCTCGCTCGGAGAGCTTGATTTCTCCAGCTGTAAGGCAGCCCCGGGACAACGTTTTTGGCCAGGATTCCAGTCAACGTGGCTCTCCCTCTGTGGAGGCCCTCTGAACGGCACTGAAAGAATCCCTGAGCCTAAAGTGCATCCTGGCAACTCTTACCTGTCATCTCTCTGTTGTGACGCCAGGTACACTGTAGGTCCAGCCTGACAGAAAGTACAGAAAAACCGGTACAATTGTGAGGCATTTGGACGATCCAAAGTCACCTAGGCCTGACTAAGTCATTGAGCGGCTAACGCTATTCATGGCACGCAAACCACCCCTCGCCCAACGAAGTGTGAGCCTAGAGAGGCCCAGTGTGGCTGAAAGTCTCCAGCAGTCGGTCCGAGAGTGCTGGCCAATGCGCTGTGGGGTCAAGTTGGCAACTGGAGAACGTGGGAGAAGCCCGACTTTCCCCCTTTGGAAAGCAACTTCGTTGCAGCTTCCAAGCCGCCTGAAAACCCCACCACCAGGGTCCTATTCACTCCACAGACGCCTCTGAGGGGCAGTGAGTTTTTCCAGAAGAAACCAGGTGCTTGCGATCCCTTCCTGGGAGCTCACCCCAGGAGCATACTGTAGCTAAATTGCCAACTAAATGTGACCTCTAGTCGCGAGGTAATGTGCACATTTTCTCATTACCAGAGCTAGTGGTGCACTGTTTCCAGGAAGTCTTACTCAGTGGATGGCTTTAGCTTTAGTGTGCCTCACAGCTCTCAAGACGCTCACGTGGGCACTTCTTTCCAAGGAAGTACACTGTGTACTCAAAGCCTTCTGAGCACAACCCAGGGATACACAGCTCTGGGGACATCCCTCACTACGCAGTTGGAAGGGCCGGGAACGAAGGTGTTCTCTAGGGCTAGCGTTGCACAGCTTTGAAACAGCCTCAGGACCGCGGTTCTTGGCAGGCTTTCGTTCCATGTGCGTCTGCCACGTTGAGGAGAGCTACGCTGCCCTGGAAGAAACCCCCGGGGCTCCAATTCAGCTTGGGGGCTCCTGCCCGACGTCTCTCGAAGGGACGCGGAAGCTGGACTTTAGGTCCAGCCCGAAATCAAGTAGAGAGTTACCCTGAGCAGTGCTAGGCCTCTGGAACATCCAAAGTCACCTAGGCCTACTGAGGGCATTTGGAGGAGTATGCCGTTCGCCACATGCAGCACACACTGCATCCAAAAGTTTCAGCGCCGAAGGCCGAAGTGTGCTCCAAGGGTCTCCCTTGGACTGTCAGAGAAGATAGGTGTGTGTGCTGGGTGATCCAGTCTGTCATTGAGAAGCCTGGAAAAAGGCAGTCTTTTCCCCATTTGAAAGGTAGATAGTGGCGGCCTCCCGGCTGACTGAAAGACATTGCTGTTAGCCGTCTTCTAGTCACCTCGAGGAATGCCTCAGTGAAGAAAGTGAGTTTCTCCTATGAAACCAGGGGGTCGCCAGTGCCTTGCTGGGAGCTCATCCCACGCTTGCCCTAGCTGAAGTGCGAAGTAAACGTGAGCCCTGGCCTCAAGGTAAGCACGAGTGCTTCCTATCCGCAAAGTATTGTGTGCAGCCATCTCCATGAACCCTGACTCGATAGAGTGCTTTAAGTCCTCTACGGCTCTCCGTAGGCCTCAGAGAGTCGCGTATGAATTCCTTTCTGAGGGAGAGCGTGTGCGCTGTGAGTCCCCTTTTTGTTTTCCGAGCCCCACAACACAGAACGGACTGTTGGGGTCAACTCTTTCTATGCAGAGGGGCGGGCAATGCTACTGCTTCTCGCTCGGAGAGCTTGATTTCTCCAGCTGTAAGGCAGCCCCGGGACAACGTTTTTGGCCAGGATTCCAGTCAACGTGGCTCTCCCTCTGTGGAGGCCCTCTGAACGGCACTGAAAGAATCCCTGAGCCTAAAGTGCATCCTGGCAACTCTTACCTGTCATCTCTCTGTTGTGACGCCAGGTACACTGTAGGTCCAGCCTGACAGAAAGTACAGAAAAACCGGTACAATTGTGAGGCATTTGGACGATCCAAAGTCACCTAGGCCTGACTAAGTCATTGAGCGGCTAACGCTATTCATGGCACGCAAACCACCCCTCGCCCAACGAAGTGTGAGCCTAGAGAGGCCCAGTGTGGCTGAAAGTCTCCAGCAGTCGGTCCGAGAGTGCTGGCCAATGCGCTGTGGGGTCAAGTTGGCAACTGGAGAACGTGGGAGAAGCCCGACTTTCCCCCTTTGGAAAGCAACTTCGTTGCAGCTTCCAAGCCGCCTGAAAACCCCACCACCAGGGTCCTATTCACTCCACAGACGCCTCTGAGGGGCAGTGAGTTTTTCCAGAAGAAACCAGGTGCTTGCGATCCCTTCCTGGGAGCTCACCCCAGGAGCATACTGTAGCTAAATTGCCAACTAAATGTGACCTCTAGTCGCGAGGTAATGTGCACATTTTCTCATTACCAGAGCTAGTGGTGCACTGTTTCCAGGAAGTCTTACTCAGTGGATGGCTTTAGCTTTAGTGTGCCTCACAGCTCTCAAGACGCTCACGTGGGCACTTCTTTCCAAGGAAGTACACTGTGTACTCAAAGCCTTCTGAGCACAACCCAGGGATACACAGCTCTGGGGACATCCCTCACTACGCAGTTGGAAGGGCCGGGAACGAAGGTGTTCTCTAGGGCTAGCGTTGCACAGCTTTGAAACAGCCTCAGGACCGCGGTTCTTGGCAGGCTTTCGTTCCATGTGCGTCTGCCACGTTGAGGAGAGCTACGCTGCCCTGAAAGAAACCCCCGGGGCTCCAATTCAGCTTGGGGGCTCCTGCCCGACGTCTCTCGAAGGGACGCGGAAGCTGGACTTTAGGTCCAGCCCGAAATCAAGTAGAGAGTTACCCTGAGCAGTGCTAGGCCTCTGGAACATCCAAAGTCACCTAGGCCTACTGAGGGCACTTGGAGGAGTATGCCGTTCGCCACATGCAGCACACACTGCATCCAAAAGTTTCAGTGCCGAAGGCCGAAGTGTGTTCCAAGGGTCTCCCTTGGACTGTCAGAGAAGATAGGTGTGTGTGCTGGGTGATCCAGTCTGTCATTGAGAAGCCTGGAAAAAGGCAGTCTTTTCCCCATTTGAAAGGTAGATAGTGGCGGCCTCCCGGCTGACTGAAAGACATTGCTGTTAGCCGTCTTCTAGTCACCTCGAGGAATGCCTCAGTGAAGAAAGTGAGTTTCTCCTATGAAACCAGGGGGTCGCCAGTGCCTTGCTGGGAGCTCATCCCACGCTTGCCCTAGCTGAAGTGCGAAGTAAACGTGAGCCCTGGCCTCAAGGTAAGCACGAGTGCTTCCTATCCGCAAAGTATTGTGTGCAGCCATCTCCATGAACCCTGACTCGATAGAGTGCTTTAAGTCCTCTACGGCTCTCCGTAGGCCTCAGAGAGTCGCGTATGAATTCCTTTCTGAGGGAGAGCGTGTGCGCTGTGAGTCCCCTTTTTGTTTTCCGAGCCCCACAACACAGAACGGACTGTTGGGGTCAACTCTTTCTATGCAGAGGGGCGGGCAATGCTACTGCTTCTCGCTCGGAGAGCTTGATTTCTCCAGCTGTAAGGCAGCCCCGGGACAACGTTTTTGGCCAGGATTCCAGTCAACGTGGCTCTCCCTCTGTGGAGGCCCTCTGAACGGCACTGAAAGAATCCCTGAGCCTAAAGTGCATCCTGGCAACTCTTACCTGTCATCTCTCTGTTGTGACGCCAGGTACACTGTAGGTCCAGCCTGACAGAAAGTACAGAAAAACCGGTACAATTGTGAGGCATTTGGACGATCCAAAGTCACCTAGGCCTGACTAAGTCATTGAGCGGCTAACGCTATTCATGGCACGCAAACCACCCCTCGCCCAACGAAGTGTGAGCCTAGAGAGGCCCAGTGTGGCTGAAAGTCTCCAGCAGTCGGTCCGAGAGTGCTGGCCAATGCGCTGTGGGGTCAAGTTGGCAACTGGAGAACGTGGGAGAAGCCCGACTTTCCCCCTTTGGAAAGCAACTTCGTTGCAGCTTCCAAGCCGCCTGAAAACCCCACCACCAGGGTCCTATTCACTCCACAGACGCCTCTGAGGGGCAGTGAGTTTTTCCAGAAGAAACCAGGTGCTTGCGATCCCTTCCTGGGAGCTCACCCCAGGAGCATACTGTAGCTAAATTGCCAACTAAATGTGACCTCTAGTCGCGAGGTAATGTGCACATTTTCTCATTACCAGAGCTAGTGGTGCACTGTTTCCAGGAAGTCTTACTCAGTGGATGGCTTTAGCTTTAGTGTGCCTCACAGCTCTCAAGACGCTCACGTGGGCACTTCTTTCCAAGGAAGTACACTGTGTACTCAAAGCCTTCTGAGCACAACCCAGGGATACACAGCTCTGGGGACATCCCTCACTACGCAGTTGGAAGGGCCGGGAACGAAGGTGTTCTCTAGGGCTAGCGTTGCACAGCTTTGAAACAGCCTCAGGACCGCGGTTCTTGGCAGGCTTTCGTTCCATGTGCGTCTGCCACGTTGAGGAGAGCTACGCTGCCCTGAAAGAAACCCCCGGGGCTCCAATTCAGCTTGGGGGCTCCTGCCCGACGTCTCTCGAAGGGACGCGGAAGCTGGACTTTAGGTCCAGCCCGAAATCAAGTAGAGAGTTACCCTGAGCAGTGCTAGGCCTCTGGAACATCCAAAGTCACCTAGGCCTACTGAGGGCACTTGGAGGAGTATGCCGTTCGCCACATGCAGCACACACTGCATCCAAAAGTTTCAGTGCCGAAGGCCGAAGTGTGTTCCAAGGGTCTCCCTTGGACTGTCAGAGAAGATAGGTGTGTGTGCTGGGTGATCCAGTCTGTCTTTGAGAAGACTGGGAAAAGGCAGACTTTTCCCCATTTGAAAGGTAGATAGTGGCGGCCTCCCGGCTGACTGAAAGACATTGCTGTTAGCCGTCTTCTAGTCACCTCGAGGAATGCCTCAGTGAAGAAAGTGAGTTTCTCCTATGAAACCAGGGGGTCGCCAGTGCCTTGCTGGGAGCTCATCCCACGCTTGCCCTAGCTGAAGTGCGAAGTAAACGTGAGCCCTGGCCTCAAGGTAAGCACGAGTGCTTCCTCTCCGCAAAGTATTGTGTGCAGCCATCTCCATGAACCCTGACTCGATAGAGTGCTTTAAGTCCTCTACGGCTCTCCGTAGGCCTCAGAGAGTCGCGTATGAATTCCATTCTGAGGGAGAGCGTGTGCGCTGTGAGTCCCCTTTTTGTTTTCCGAGCCACACAACACAGAACGGACTGTTGGGGTCAACTCTTTCTATGCAGAGGGGCGGGCAATGATACTGCTTCTCGCTCGGAGAGCTTGATTTCTCCAGCTGTAAGGCAGCCCCGGGACAACTTTTTTTGGCCAGGATTCCAGTCAACGTGGCTCTCCCTCTGTGGAGGCCCTCTGAACGGCACTGAAAGAATCCCTGAGCCTAAAGTGCATCCTGGCAACTCTTACCTGTCATCTCTCTGTTGTGACGCCAGGTACAGTGTAGGTCCAGCCTGACAGAAAGTACAGAAAAACCGGTACAATTGTGAGGCATTTGGACGATCCAAAGTCACCTAGGCCTGACTAAGTCATTGAGCGGCTAACGCTATTCATGGCACGCAAACCACCCCTCGCCCAACGAAGTGTGAGCCTAGAGAGGCCCAGTGTGGCTGAAAGTCTCCAGTAGTCGGTCCGAGAGTGCTGGCCAATGCGCTGTGGGGTCAAGTTGGCAACTGGAGAACGTGGGAGAAGCCCGACTTTCCCCCTTTGGAAAGCAACATCGTTGCAGCTTCCAAGCCGCCTGAAAACCCCACCACCAGGGTCCTATTCACTCCACAGACGCCTCTGAGGGGCAGTGAGTTTTTCCAGAAGAAACCAGGTGCTTGCGATCCCTTCCTGGGAGCTCACCCCAGGAGCATACTGTAGCTAAATTGCCAACTAAATGTGACCTCTAGTCGCGAGGTAATGTGCACATTTTCTCATTACCAGAGCTAGTGGTGCACTGTTTCCAGGAAGTCTTACTCAGTGGATGGCTTTAGCTTTAGTGTGCCTCACAGCTCTCAAGACGCTCACGTGGGCACTTCTTTCCAAGGAAGTACACTGTGTACTCAAAGCCTTCTGAGCACAACCCAGGGATACACAGCTCTGGGGACATCCCTCACTACGCAGTTGGAAGGGCCGGGAACGAAGGTGTTCTCTATGGCTAGCGTTCCACAGCTTTGAAACAGCCTCAGGACCGCGGTTCTTGGCAGGCTTTCGTTCCATGTGCGTCTGCCACGTTGAGGAGAGCTACGCTGCCCTGAAAGAAACCCCCAGGGCTCCAATTCAGCTTGGGGGCTCCTGCCCGACGTCTCTCGAAAAGGACGCGGAAGCTGGACTTTAGGTCCAGCCCGAAATCAAGTAGAGAGTTACCCTGAGCAGTGCTAGGCCTCTGGAACATCCAAAGTCACCTAGGCCTACTGAGGGCATTTGGAGGAGTATGCCGTTCGCCACATGCAGCACACACTGCATCCAAAAGTTTCAGCGCCGAAGGCCGAAGTGTGTTCCAAGGGTCTCCCTTGGACTGTCAGAGAAGATAGGTGTGTGTGCTGGGTGATCCAGTCTGTCATTGAGAAGCCTGGAAAAAGGCAGTCTTTTCCCCATTTGAAAGGTAGATAGTGGCGGCCTCCCGGCTGACTGAAAGACATTGCTGTTACCCGTCTTCTAGTCACCTCGAGGAATGCCTCAGTGAAGAAAGTGAGTTTCTCCTATGAAACCAGGGGGTCGCCAGTGCCTTGCTGGGAGCTCATCCCACGCTTGCCCTAGCTGAAGTGCGAAGTAAACGTGAGCCCTGGCCTCAAGGTAAGCACGAGTGCTTCCTATCCGCAAAGTATTGTGTGCAGCCATCTCCATGAACCCTGACTCGATAGAGTGCTTTAAGTCTTCTACGGCTCTCCGTAGGCCTCAGAGAGTCGCGTATGAATTCCTTTCTGAGGGAGAGCGTGTGCGCTGTGAGTCCCCTTTTTGTTTTCCGAGACCCACAACACAGAACGGACTGTTGGGGTCAACTCTTTCTATGCAGAGGGGCGGGCAATGATACTGCTTCTCGCTCGGAGAGCTTGATTTCTCCAGCTGTAAGGCAGCCCCGGGACAACGTTTTTGGCCAGGATTCCAGTCAACGTGGCTCTCCCTCTGTGGAGGCCCTCTGAACGGCACTGAAAGAATCCCTGAGCCTAAAGTGCATCCTGGCAACTCTTACCTGTCATCTCTCTGTTGTGACGCCAGGTACACTGTAGGTCCAGCCTGACAGAAAGTACAGAAAAACCGGTACAATTGTGAGGCATTTGGACGATCCAAAGTCACCTAGGCCTGACTAAGTCATTGAGCGGCTAACGCTATTCATGGCACGCAAACCACCCCGCGTCCAACGAATTGTGAGCCTAGAGAGGCCCAGTGTGGCTGAAAGTCTCCAGTAGTCGGTCCGAGAGTGCTGGCCAATGCGCTGTGGGGTCAAGTTGGCAACTGGAGAACGTGGGAGAAGCCCGACTTTCCCCCTTTGGAAAGCAACATCGTTGCAGCTTCCAAGCCGCCTGAAAACCCCACCACCAGGGTCCTATTCACTCCACAGACGCCTCTGAGGGGCAGTGAGTTTTTCCAGAAGAAACCAGGTGCTTGCGATCCCTTCCTGGGAGCTCACCCCAGGAGCATACTGTAGCTAAATTGCCAACTAAATGTGACCTCTAGTCGCGAGGTAATGTGCACATTTTCTCATTACCAGAGCTAGTGGTGCACTGTTTCCAGGAAGTCTTACTCAGTGGATGGCTTTAGCTTTAGTGTGCCTCACAGCTCTCAAGACGCTCACGTGGGCACTTCTTTCCAAGGAAGTACACTGTGTACTCAAAGCCTTCTGAGCACAACCCAGGGATACACAGCTCTGGGGACATCCCTCACTACGCAGTTGGAAGGGCCGGGAACGAAGGTATTCTCTATGGCTAGCGTTCCACAGCTTTGAAACAGCCTCAGGACCACGGTTCTTGGCAGGCTTTCGTTCCATGTGCGTCTGCCACGTTGAGGAGAGCTACGCTGCCCTGAAAGAAACCCCCGGGGCTCCAATTCAGCTTGGGGGCTCCTGCCCGACGTCTCTCGAAAGGACGCAGAAGCTGGACTTTAGGTCCAGCCCGAAATCAAGTAGAGAGTTACCCTGAGCAGTGCTAGGCCTCTGGAACATCCAAAGTCACCTAGGCCTACTGAGGGCATTTGGAGGAGTATGCCGTTCACCACAGGCAGCACACACTGCATCCAAAAGTTTCAGCGCCGAAGGCCGAAGTGTGTTCCAAGGGTCTCCCTTGGACTGTCAGAGAAGATAGGTGTGTGTGCTGGGTGATCCAGTCTGTCATTGAGAAGCCTGGAAAAAGGCAGTCTTTTCCCCATTTGAAAGGTAGATAGTGGCGGCCTCCCGGCTGACTGAAAGACATTGCTGTTACCCGTCTTCTAGTCACCTCGAGGAATGCCTCAGTGAAGAAAGTGAGTTTCTCCTATGAAACCAGGGGGTCGCCAGTGCCTTGCTGGGAGCTCATCCCACGCTTGCCCTAGCTGAAGTGCGAAGTAAACGTGAGCCCTGGCCTCAAGGTAAGCACGAGTGCTTCCTATCCGCAAAGTATTGTGTGCAGCCATCTCCATGAACCCTGACTCGATAGAGTGCTTTAAGTCCTCTACGGCTCTCCGTAGGCCTCAGAGAGTCGCGTATGAATTCCTTTCTGAGGGAGAGCGTGTGCGCTGTGAGTCCCCTTTTTGTTTTCCGAGCCCCACAACACAGAACGGACTGTTGGGGTCAACTCTTTCTATGCAGAGGGGCGGGCAATGATACTGCTTCTCGCTCGGAGAGCTTGATTTCTCCAGCTCTAAGGCAGCCCCGGGACAACGTTTTTGGCCAGGATTCCAGTCAACGTGGCTCTCCCTCTGTGGAGGCCCTCTGAACGGCACTGAAAGAATCCCTGAGCCTAAAGTGCATCCTGGCAACTCTTACCTGTCATCTCTCTGTTGTGACGCCAGGTACAGTGTAGGTCCAGCCTGACAGAAAGTACAGAAAAACCGGTACAATTGTGAGACATTTGGACGATCCAAAGTCACCTAGGCCTGACTAAGTCATTGAGCGGCTAACGCTATTCATGGCACGCAAACCACCCCTCGCCCAACGAAGTGTGAGCCTAGAGAGGCCCAGTGTGGCTGAAAGTCTCCAGTAGTCGGTCCGAGAGTGCTGGCCAATGCGCTGTGGGGTCAAGTTGGCAACTGGAGAACGTGGGAGAAGCCCGACTTTCCCCCTTTGGAAAGCAACTTCGTTGCAGCTTCCAAGCCGCCTGAAAACCCCACCACCAGGGTCCTATTCACTCCACAGACGCCTCTGAGGGGCAGTGAGTTTTTCCAGAAGAAACCAGGTGCTTGCGATCCCTTCCTGGGAGCTCACCCCAGGAGCATACTGTAGCTAAATTGCCAACTAAATGTGACCTCTAGTCGCGAGGTAATGTGCACATTTTCTCATTACCAGAGCTAGTGGTGCACTGTTTCCAGGAAGTCTTACTCAGTGGATGGCTTTAGCTTTAGTGTGCCTCACAGCTCTCAAGACGCTCACGTGGGCACTTCTTTCCAAGGAAGTACACTGTGTACTCAAAGCCTTCTGAGCACAACCCAGGGATACACAGCTCTGGGGACATCCCTCACTACGCAGTTGGAAGGGCCGGGAACGAAGGTGTTCTCTATGGCTAGCGTTGCACAGCTTTGAAACAGCCTCAGGACCGCGGTTCTTGGCAGGCTTTCGTTCCATGTGCGTCTGCCACGTTGAGGAGAGCTACGCTGCCCTGAAAGAAACCCCCGGGGCTCCAATTCAGCTTGGGGGCTCCTGCCCGACGTCTCTCGAAGGGACGCGGAAGCTGGACTTTAGGTCCAGCCCGAAATCAAGTAGAGAGTTACCCTGAGCAGTGCTAGGCGTCTGGAACATCCAAAGTCACCTAGGCCTACTGAGGGCACTTGGAGGAGTATGCCGTTCGCCACATGCAGCACACACTGCATCCAAAAGTTTCAGTGCCGAAGGCCGAAGTGTGTTCCAAGGGTCTCCCTTGGACTGTCAGAGAAGATAGGTGTGTGTGCTGGGTGATCCAGTCTGTCTTTGAGAAGACTGGGAAAAGGCAGACTTTTCCCCATTTGAAAGGTAGATAGTGGCGGCCTCCCGGCTGACTGAAAGACATTGCTGTTAGCCGTCTTCTAGTCACCTCGAGGAATGCCTCAGTGAAGAAAGTGAGTTTCTCCTATGAAACCAGGGGGTCGCCAGTGCCTTGCTGGGAGCTCATCCCACGCTTGCCCTAGCTGAAGTGCGAAGTAAACGTGAGCCCTGGCCTCAAGGTAAGCACGAGTGCTTCCTCTCCGCAAAGTATTGTGTGCAGCCATCTCCATGAACCCTGACTCGATAGAGTGCTTTAAGTCCTCTACGGCTCTCCGTAGGCCTCAGAGAGTCGCGTATGAATTCCATTCTGAGGGAGAGCGTGTGCGCTGTGAGTCCCCTTTTTGTTTTCCGAGCCACACAACACAGAACGGACTGTTGGGGTCAACTCTTTCTATGCAGAGGGGCGGGCAATGATACTGCTTCTCGCTCGGAGAGCTTGATTTCTCCAGCTGTAAGGCAGCCCCGGGACAACTTTTTTTGGCCAGGATTCCAGTCAACGTGGCTCTCCCTCTGTGGAGGCCCTCTGAACGGCACTGAAAGAATCCCTGAGCCTAAAGTGCATCCTGGCAACTCTTACCTGTCATCTCTCTGTTGTGACGCCAGGTACACTGTAGGTCCAGCCTGACAGAAAGTACAGAAAAACCGGTACAATTGTGAGGCATTTGGACGATCCAAAGTCACCTAGGCCTGACTAAGTCATTGAGCGGCTAACGCTATTCATGGCACGCAAACCACCCCTCGCCCAACGAAGTGTGAGCCTAGAGAGGCCCAGTGTGGCTGAAAGTCTCCAGTAGTCGGTCCGAGAGTGCTGGCCAATGCGCTGTGGGGTCAAGTTGGCAACTGGAGAACGTGGGAGAAGCCCGACTTTCCCCCTTTGGAAAGCAACATCGTTGCAGCTTCCAAGCCGCCTGAAAACCCCACCACCAGGGTCCTATTCACTCCACAGACGCCTCTGAGGGGCAGTGAGTTTTTCCAGAAGAAACCAGGTGCTTGCGATCCCTTCCTGGGAGCTCACCCCAGGAGCATACTGTAGCTAAATTGCCAACTAAATGTGACCTCTAGTCGCGAGGTAATGTGCACATTTTCTCATTACCAGAGCTAGTGGTGCACTGTTTCCAGGAAGTCTTACTCAGTGGATGGCTTTAGCTTTAGTGTGCCTCACAGCTCTCAAGACGCTCACGTGGGCACTTCTTTCCAAGGAAGTACACTGTGTACTCAAAGCCTTCTGAGCACAACCCAGGGATACACAGCTCTGGGGACATCCCTCACTACGCAGTTGGAAGGGCCGGGAACGAAGGTGTTCTCTATGGCTAGCGTTCCACAGCTTTGAAACAGCCTCAGGACCGCGGTTCTTGGCAGGCTTTCGTTCCATGTGCGTCTGCCACGTTGAGGAGAGCTACGCTGCCCTGAAAGAAACCCCCGGGGCTCCAATTCAGCTTGGGGGCTCCTGCCCGACGTCTCTCGAAAAGGACGCGGAAGCTGGACTTTAGGTCCAGCCCGAAATCAAGTAGAGAGTTACCCTGAGCAGTGCTAGGCCTCTGGAACATCCAAAGTCACCTAGGCCTACTGAGGGCATTTGGAGGAGTATGCCGTTCGCCACATGCAGCACACACTGCATCCAAAAGTTTCAGCGCCGAAGGCCGAAGTGTGTTCCAAGGGTCTCCCTTGGACTGTCAGAGAAGATAGGTGTGTGTGCTGGGTGATCCAGTCTGTCATTGAGAAGCCTGGAAAAAGGCAGGCTTTTCCCCATTTGAAAGGTAGATAGTGGCGGCCTCCCGGCTGACTGAAAGACATTGCTGTTAGCCGTCTTCTAGTCACCTCGAGGAATGCCTCAGTGAAGAAAGTGAGTTTCTCCTATGAAACCAGGGGGTCGCCAGTGCCTTGCTGGGAGCTCATCCCACGCTTGCCCTAGCTGAAGTGCGAAGTAAACGTGAGCCCTGGCCTCAAGGTAAGCACGAGTGCTTCCTATCCGCAAAGTATTGTGTGCAGCCATCTCCATGAACCCTGACTCGATAGAGTGCTTTAAGTCTTCTACGGCTCTCCGTAGGCCTCAGAGAGTCGCGTATGAATTCCTTTCTGAGGGAGAGCGTGTGCGCTGTGAGTCCCCTTTTTGTTTTCCGAGACCCACAACACAGAACGGACTGTTGGGGTCAACTCTTTCTATGCAGAGGGGCGGGCAATGCTACTGCTTCTCGCTCGGAGAGCTTGATTTCTCCAGCTGTAAGGCAGCCCCGGGACAACGTTTTTGGCCAGGATTCCAGTCAACGTGGCTCTCCCTCTGTGGAGGCCCTCTGAACGGCACTGAAAGAATCCCTGAGCCTAAAGTGCATCCTGGCAACTCTTACCTGTCATCTCTCTGTTGTGACGCCAGGTACAGTGTAGGTCCAGCCTGACAGAAAGTACAGAAAAACCGGTACATTTGTGAGACATTTGGACGATCCAAAGTCACCTAGGCCTGACTAAGTCATTGAGCGGCTAACGCTATTCATGGCACGCAAACCACCCCTCGCCCAACGAAGTGTGAGCCTAGAGAGGCCCAGTGTGGCTGAAAGTCTCCAGTAGTCGGTCCGAGAGTGCTGGCCAATGCGCTGTGGGGTCAAGTTGGCAACTGGAGAACGTGGGAGAAGCCCGACTTTCCCCCTTTGGAAAGCAACTTCGTTGCAGCTTCCAAGCCGCCTGAAAACCCCACCACCAGGGTCCTATTCACTCCACAGACGCCTCTGAGGGGCAGTGAGTTTTTCCAGAAGAAACCAGGTGCTTGCGATCCCTTCCTGGGAGCTCACCCCAGGAGCATACTGTAGCTAAATTGCCAACTAAATGTGACCTCTAGTCGCGAGGTAATGTGCACATTTTCTCATTACCAGAGCTAGTGGTGCACTGTTTCCAGGAAGTCTTACTCAGTGGATGGCTTTAGCTTTAGTGTGCCTCACAGCTCTCAAGACGCTCACGTGGGCACTTCTTTCCAAGGAAGTACACTGTGTACTCAAAGCCTTCTGAGCACAACCCAGGGATACACAGCTCTGGGGACATCCCTCACTACGCAGTTGGAAGGGCCGGGAACGAAGGTGTTCTCTATGGCTAGCGTTGCACAGCTTTGAAACAGCCTCAGGACCGCGGTTCTTGGCAGGCTTTCATTCCATGTGCGTCTGCCACGTTGAGGAGAGCTACGCTGCCCTGAAAGAAACCCCTGGGGCTCCAATTCAGCTTGGGGGCTCCTGCCCGACGTCTCTCGAAGGGACGCGGAAGCTGGACTTTAGGTCCAGCCCGAAATCAAGTAGAGAGTTACCCTGAGCAGTGCTAGGCCTCTGGAACATCCAAAGTCACCTAGGCCTACTGAGGGCATTTGGAGGAGTATGCCGTTCGCCACATGCAGCACACACTGCATCCAAAAGTTTCAGCGCCGAAGGCCGAAGTGTGTTCCAAGGGTCTCCCTTGGACTGTCAGAGAAGATAGGTGTGTGTGCTGGGTGATCCAGTCTGTCATTGAGAAGCCTGGAAAAAGGCAGTCTTTTCCCCATTTGAAAGGTAGATAGTGGCGGCCTCCCGGCTGACTGAAAGACATTGCTGTTACCCGTCTTCTAGTCACCTCGAGGAATGCCTCAGTGAAGAAAGTGAGTTTCTCCTATGAAACCAGGGGGTCGCCAGTGCCTTGCTGGGAGCTCATCCCACGCTTGCCCTAGCTGAAGTGCGAAGTAAACGTGAGCCCTGGCCTCAAGGTAAGCACGAGTGCTTCCTATCCGCAAAGTATTGTGTGCAGCCATCTCCATGAACCCTGACTCGATAGAGTGCTTTAAGTCCTCTACGGCTCTCCGTAGGCCTCAGAGAGTCGCGTATGAATTCCATTCTGAGGGAGAGCGTGTGCGCTGTGAGTCCCCTTTTTGTTTTCCGAGCCCCACAACACAGAACGGACTGTTGGGGTCAACTCTTTCTATGCAGAGGGGCGGGCAATGATACTGCTTCTCGCTCGGAGAGCTTGATTTCTCCAGCTGTAAGGCAGCCCCGGGACAACGTTTTTGGCCAGGATTCCAGTCAACGTGGCTCTCCCTCTGTGGAGGCCCTCTGAACGGCACTGAAAGAATCCCTGAGCCTAAAGTGCATCCTGGCAACTCTTACCTGTCATCTCTCTGTTGTGACGCCAGGTACACTGTAGGTCCAGCCTGACAGAAAGTACAGAAAAACCGGTACAATTGTGAGGCATTTGGACGATCCAAAGTCACCTAGGCCTGACTAAGTCATTGAGCGGCTAACGCTATTCATGGCACGCAAACCACCCCGCGTCCAACGAAGTGTGAGCCTAGAGAGGCCCAGTGTGGCTGAAAGTCTCCAGTAGTCGGTCCGAGAGTGCTGGCCAATGCGCTGTGGGGTCAAGTTGGCAACTGGAGAACGTGGGAGAAGCCCGACTTTCCCCCTTTGGAAAGCAACTTCGTTGCAGCTTCCAAGCCGCCTGAAAACCCCACCACCAGGGTCCTATTCACTCCACAGACGCCTCTGAGGGGCAGTGAGTTTTTCCAGAAGAAACCAGGTGCTTGCGATCCCTTCCTGGGAGCTCACCCCAGGAGCATACTGTAGCTAAATTGCCAACTAAATGTGACCTCTAGTCGCGAGGTAATGTGCACATTTTCTCATTACCAGAGCTAGTGGTGCACTGTTTCCAGGAAGTCTTACTCAGTGGATGGCTTTAGCTTTAGTGTGCCTCACAGCTCTCAAGACGCTCACGTGGGCACTTCTTTCCAAGGAAGTACACTGTGTACTCAAAGCCTTCTGAGCACAACCCAGGGATACACAGCTCTGGGGACATCCCTCACTACGCAGTTGGAAGGGCTGGGAACGAAGGTGTTCTCTATGGCTAGCGTTCCACAGCTTTGAAACAGCCTCAGGACCGCGGTTCTTGGCAGGCTTTCGTTCCATGTGCGTCTGCCACATTGAGGAGAGCTACGCTGCCCTGAAAGAAACCCCCGGGGCTCCAATTCAGCTTGGGGGTTCCTGCCCGACGTCCCTCCAAGGGACGCGGAAGCTGGACTTTAGGTCCAGCCCGAAATCAAGTAGAGAGTTACCCTGAGCAGTGCTAGGCTTCTGGAACTTCCAAAGTCACCTAGGCCTACTGAGGGCATTTGGAGGAGTATGCCGTTCGCCACATGCAGCACACACTGCATCCAAAAGTTTCAGCGCCGAAGGCCGAAGTGTGTTCCAAGGGTCTCCCTTGGACTGTCAGAGAAGATAGGTGTGTGTGCTGGGTGATCCAGTCTGTCATTGAGAAGCCTGGAAAAAGGCAGTCTTTTCCCCATTTGAAAGGTAGATTGTGGCGGCCTCCCGGCTGACTGAAAGACATTGCTGTTACCCGTCTTCTAGTCACCTCGAGGAATGCCTCAGTGAAGAAAGTGAGTTTCTCCTATGAAACCAGGGGGTCGCCAGTGCCTTGCTGGGAGCTCATCCCACGCTTGCCCTAGCTGAAGTGCGAAGTAAACGTGAGCCCTGGCCTCAAGGTAAGCACGAGTGCTTCCTCTCCGCAAAGTATTGTGTGCAGCCATCTCCATGAACCCTGACTCGATAGAGTGCTTTAAGTCCTCTACGGCTCTCCGTAGGCCTCAGAGAGTCGCGTATGAATTCCATTCTGAGGGAGAGCGTGTGCGCTGTGAGTCCCCTTTTTGTTTTCCGAGCCCCACAACACAGAACGGACTGTTGGGGTCAACTCTTTCTATGCAGAGGGGCGGGCAATGATACTGCTTCTCGCTCGGAGAGCTTGATTTCTCCAGCTGTAAGGCAGCCCCGGGACAACGTTTTTGGCCAGGATTCCAGTCAACGTGGCTCTCCCTCTGTGGAGGCCCTCTGAACAGCACTGAAAGAATCCCTGAGCCTAAAGTGCATCCTGGCAACTCTTACCTGTCATCTCTCTCTTGTGACGCCAGGTACAGTGTAGGTCCAGCCTGACAGAAAGTACAGAAAAACCGGTACAATTGTGAGGCATTTGGACGATCCAAAGTCACCTAGGCCTGACTAAGTCATTGAGCGGCTAACGCTATTCATGGCACGCAAACCACCCCGCGTCCAACGAAGTGTGAGCCTAGAGAGGCCCAGTGTGGCTGAAAGTCTCCAGTAGTCGGTCCGAGAGTGCTGGCCAATGCGCTGTGGGGTCAAGTTGGCAACTGGAGAACGTGGGAGAAGCCCGACTTTCCCCCTTTGGAAAGCAACTTCGTTGCAGCTTCCAAGCCGCCTGAAAACCCCACCACCAGGGTCCTATTCACTCCACAGACGCCTCTGAGGGGCAGTGAGTTTTTCCAGAAGAAACCAGGTGCTTGCGATCCCTTCCTGGGAGCTCACCCCAGGAGCATACTGTAGCTAAATTGCCAACTAAATGTGACCTCTAGTCGCGAGGTAATGTGCACATTTTCTCATTACCAGAGCTAGTGGTGCACTGTTTCCAGGAAGTCTTACTCAGTGGATGGCTTTAGCTTTAGTGTGCCTCACAGCTCTCAAGACGCTCACGTGGGCACTTCTTTCCAAGGAAGTACACTGTGTACTCAAAGCCTTCTGAGCACAACCCAGGGATACACAGCTCTGGGGACATCCCTCACTACGCAGTTGGAAGGGCCGGGAACGAAGGTGTTCTCTAGGGCTAGCGTTGCACAGCTTTGAAACAGCCTCAGGACCGCGGTTCTTGGCAGGCTTTCGTTCCATGTGCGTCTGCCACGTTGAGGAGAGCTACGCTGCCCTGAAAGAAACCCCCGGGGCTCCAATTCAGCTTGGGGGTTCCTGCCCGACGTCCCTCGAAGGGACGCGGAAGCTGGACTTTAGGTCCAGCCCGAAATCAAGTAGAGAGTTACCCTGAGCAGTGCTAGGCTTCTGGAACATCCAAAGTCACCTAGGCCTACTGAGGGCATTTGGAGGAGTATGCCGTTCGCCACATGCAGCACACACTGCATCCAAAAGTTTCAGCGCCGAAGGCCGAAGTGTGTTCCAAGGGTCTCCCTTGGACTGTCAGAGAAGATAGGTGTGTGTGCTGGGTGATCCAGTCTGTCATTGAGAAGCCTGGAAAAAGGCAGTCTTTTCCCCATTTGAAAGGTAGATTGTGGCGGCCTCCCGGCTGACTGAAAGACATTGCTGTTACCCGTCTTCTAGTCACCTCGAGGAATGCCTCAGTGAAGAAAGTGAGTTTCTCCTATGAAACCAGGGGGTCGCCAGTGCCTTGCTGGGAGCTCATCCCACGCTTGCCCTAGCTGAAGTGCGAAGTAAACGTGAGCCCTGGCCTCAAGGTAAGCACGAGTGCTTCCTCTCCGCAAAGTATTGTGTGCAGCCATCTCCATGAACCCTGACTCGATAGAGTGCTTTGAGTCCTCTACGGCTCTCCGTAGGCCTCAGAGAGTCGCGTATGAATTCCATTCTGAGGGAGAGCGTGTGCGCTGTGAGTCCCCTTTTTGTTTTCCGAGCCACACAACACAGAACGGACTGTTGGGGTCAACTCTTTCTATGCAGAGGGGCGGGCAATGATACTGCTTCTCGCTCGGAGAGCTTGATTTCTCCAGCTGTAAGGCAGCCCCGGGACAACGTTTTTGGCCAGGATTCCAGTCAACGTGGCTCTCCCTCTGTGGAGGCCCTCTGAACGGCACTGAAAGAATCCCTGAGCCTAAAGTGCATCCTGGCAACTCTTACCTGTCATCTCTCTGTTGTGACGCCAGGTACAGTGTAGGTCCAGCCTGACAGAAAGTACAGAAAAACCGGTACAATTGTGAGGCATTTGGACGATCCAAAGTCACCTAGGCCTGACTAAGTCATTGAGCGGCTAACGCTATTCATGGCACGCAAACCACCCCTCGCCCAACGAAGTGTGAGCCTAGAGAGGCCCAGTGTGGCTGAAAGTCTCCAGTAGTCGGTCCGAGAGTGCTGGCCAATGCGCTGTGGGGTCAAGTTGGCAACTGGAGAACGTGGGAGAAGCCCGACTTTCCCCCTTTGGAAAGCAACTTCGTTGCAGCTTCCAAGCCGCCTGAAAACCCCACCACCAGGGTCCTATTCACTCCACAGACGCCTCTGAGGGGCAGTGAGTTTTTCCAGAAGAAACCAGGTGCTTGCGATCCCTTCCTGGGAGCTCACCCCAGGAGCATACTGTAGCTAAATTGCCAACTAAATGTGACCTCTAGTCGCGAGGTAATGTGCACATTTTCTCATTACCAGAGCTAGTGGTGCACTGTTTCCAGGAAGTCTTACTCAGTGGATGGCTTTAGCTTTAGTGTGCCTCACAGCTCTCAAGACGCTCACGTGGGCACTTCTTTCCAAGGAAGTACACTGTGTACTCAAAGCCTTCTGAGCACAACCCAGGGATACACAGCTCTGGGGACATCCCTCACTACGCAGTTGGAAGGGCCGGGAACGAAGGTGTTCTCTATGGCTAGCGTTCCACAGCTTTGAAACAGCCTCAGGACCGCGGTTCTTGGCAGGCTTTCGTTCCATGTGCGTCTGCCACGTTGAGGAGAGCTACGCTGCCCTGAAAGAAACCCCCGGGGCTCCAATTCAGCTTGGGGGCTCCTGCCCGACGTCTCTCGAAGGGACGCGGAAGCTGGACTTTAGGTCCAGCCCGAAATCAAGTAGAGAGTTACCCTGAGCAGTGCTAGGCCTCTGGAACATCCAAAGTCACCTAGGCCTACTGAGGGCATTTGGAGGAGTATGCCGTTCGCCACATGCAGCACACACTGCATCCAAAAGTTTCAGCGCCGAAGGCCGAAGTGTGTTCCAAGGGTCTCCCTTGGACTGTCAGAGAAGATAGGTGTGTGTGCTGGGTGATCCAGTCTGTCATTGAGAAGCCTGGAAAAAGGCAGTCTTTTCCCCATTTGAAAGGTAGATAGTGGCGGCCTCCCGGCTGACTGAAAGACATTGCTGTTACCCGTCTTCTAGTCACCTCGAGGAATGCCTCAGTGAAGAAAGTGAGTTTCTCCTATGAAACCAGGGGGTCGCCAGTGCCTTGCTGGGAGCTCATCCCACGCTTGCCCTAGCTGAAGTGCGAAGTAAACGTGAGCCCTGGCCTCAAGGTAAGCACGAGTGCTTCCTCTCCGCAAAGTATTGTGTGCAGCCATCTCCATGAACCCTGACTCGATAGAGTGCTTTGAGTCCTCTACGGCTCTCCGTAGGCCTCAGAGAGTCGCGTATGAATTCCATTCTGAGGGAGAGCGTGTGCGCTGTGAGTCCCCTTTTTGTTTTCCGAGCCACACAACACAGAACGGACTGTTGGGGTCAACTCTTTCTATGCAGAGGGGCGGGCAATGATACTGCTTCTCGCTCGGAGAGCTTGAATTCTCCAGCTGTAAGGCAGCCCCGGGACAACGTTTTTGGCCAGCATTCCAGTCAACGTGGCTCTCCCTCTGTGGAGGCCCTCTGAACGGCACTGAAAGAATCCCTGAGCCTAAAGTGCATCCTGGCAACTCTTACCTGTCATCTCTCTGTTGTGACGCCAGGTACACTGTAGGTCCAGCCTGACAGAAAGTACAGAAAAACCGGTACAATTGTGAGGCATTTGGACGATCCAAAGTCACCTAGGCCTGACTAAGTCATTGAGCGGCTAACGCTATTCATGGCACGCAAACCACCCCTCGCCCAACGAAGTGTGAGCCTAGAGAGGCCCAGTGTGGCTGAAAGTCTCCAGCAGTCGGTCCGAGAGTGCTGGCCAATGCGCTGTGGGGTCAAGTTGGCAACTGGAGAACGTGGGAGAAGCCCGACTTTCCCCCTTTGGAAAGCAACTTCGTTGCAGCTTCCAAGCCGCCTGAAAACCCCACCACCAGGGTCCTATTCACTCCACAGACGCCTCTGAGGGGCAGTGAGTTTTTCCAGAAGAAACCAGGTGCTTGCGATCCCTTCCTGGGAGCTCACCCCAGGAGCATACTGTAGCTAAATTGCCAACTAAATGTGACCTCTAGTCGCGAGGTAATGTGCACATTTTCTCATTACCAGAGCTAGTGGTGCACTGTTTCCAGGAAGTCTTACTCAGTGGATGGCTTTAGCTTTAGTGTGCCTCACAGCTCTCAAGACGCTCACGTGGGCACTTCTTTCCAAGGAAGTACACTGTGTACTCAAAGCCTTCTGAGCACAACCCAGGGATACACAGCTCTGGGGACATCCCTCACTACGCAGTTGGAAGGGCCGGGAACGAAGGTGTTCTCTATGGCTAGCGTTCCACAGCTTTGAAACAGCCTCAGGACCGCGGTTCTTGGCAGGCTTTCGTTCCATGTGCGTCTGCCACGTTGAGGAGAGCTACGCTGCCCTGAAAGAAACCCCCGGGGCTCCAATTCAGCTTGGGGGCTCCTGCCCGACGTCTCTCGAAGGGACGCGGAAGCTGGACTTTAGGTCCAGCCCGAAATCAAGTAGAGAGTTACCCTGAGCAGTGCTAGGCCTCTGGAACATCCAAAGTCACCTAGGCCTACTGAGGGCATTTGGAGGAGTATGCCGTTCGCCACATGCAGCACACACTGCATCCAAAAGTTTCAGCGCCGAAGGCCGAAGTGTGTTCCAAGGGTCTCCCTTGGACTGTCAGAGAAGATAGGTGTGTGTGCTGGGTGATCCAGTCTGTCATTGAGAAGCCTGGAAAAAGGTAGTCTTTTCCCCATTTGAAAGGTAGATAGTGGCGGCCTCCCGGCTGACTGAAAGACATTGCTGTTACCCGTCTTCTAGTCACCTCGAGGAATGCCTCAGTGAAGAAAGTGAGTTTCTCCTGTGAAACCAGGGGGTCGCCAGTGCCTTGCTGGGAGCTCATCCCACGCTTGCCCTAGCTGAAGTGCGAAGTAAACGTGAGCCCTGGCCTCAAGGTAAGCACGAGTGCTTCCTATCCGCAAAGTATTGTGTGCAGCCATCTCCATGAACCCTGACTCGATAGAGTGCTTTAAGTCCTCTACGGCTCTCCGTAGGCCTCAGAGAGTCGCGTATGAATTCCATTCTGAGGGAGAGCGTGTGCGCTGTGAGTCCCCTTTTTGTTTTCCGAGCCCCACAACACAGAACGGACTGTTGGGGTCAACTCTTTCTATGCAGAGGGGCGGGCAATGATACTGCTTCTCGCTCGGAGAGCTTGATTTCTCCAGCTGTAAGGCAGCCCCGGGACAACGTTTTTGGCCAGGATTCCAGTCAACGTGGCTCTCCCTCTGTGGAGGCCCTCTGAACGGCACTGAAAGAATCCCTGAGCCTAAAGTGCATCCTGGCAACTCTTACCTGTCATCTCTCTGTTGTGACGCCAGGTACACTGTAGGTCCAGCCTGACAGAAAGTACAGAAAAACCGGTACAATTGTGAGGCATTTGGACGATCCAAAGTCACCTAGGCCTGACTAAGTCATTGAGCGGCTAACGCTATTCATGGCACGCAAACCACCCCGCGTCCAACGAAGTGTGAGCCTAGAGAGGCCCAGTGTGGCTGAAAGTCTCCAGTAGTCGGTCCGAGAGTGCTGGCCAATGCGCTGTGGGGTCAAGTTGGCAACTGGAGAACGTGGGAGAAGCCCGACTTTCCCCCTTTGGAAAGCAACTTCGTTGCAGCTTCCAAGCCGCCTGAAAACCCCACCACCAGGGTCCTATTCACTCCACAGACGCCTCTGAGGGGCAGTGAGTTTTTCCAGAAGAAACCAGGTGCTTGCGATCCCTTCCTGGGAGCTCACCCCAGGAGCATACTGTAGCTAAATTGCCAACTAAATGTGACCTCTAGTCGCGAGGTAATGTGCACATTTTCTCATTACCAGAGCTAGTGGTGCACTGTTTCCAGGAAGTCTTACTCAGTGGATGGCTTTAGCTTTAGTGTGCCTCACAGCTCTCAAGACGCTCACGTGGGCACTTCTTTCCAAGGAAGTACACTGTGTACTCAAAGCCTTCTGAGCACAACCCAGGGATACACAGCTCTGGGGACATCCCTCACTACGCAGTTGGAAGGGCCGGGAACGAAGGTGTTCTCTATGGCTAGCGTTCCACAGCTTTGAAACAGCCTCAGGACCGCGGTTCTTGGCAGGCTTTCGTTCCATGTGCGTCTGCCACGTTGAGGAGAGCTACGCTGCCCTGAAAGAAACCCCCGGGGCTCCAATTCAGCTTGGGGGCTCCTGCCCGACGTCTCTCGAAGGGACGCGGAAGCTGGACTTTAGGTCCAGCCCGAAATCAAGTAGAGAGTTACCCTGAGCAGTGCTAGGCCTCTGGAACATCCAAAGTCACCTAGGCCTACTGAGGGCATTTGGAGGAGTATGCCGTTCGCCACATGCAGCACACACTGCATCCAAAAGTTTCAGCGCCGAAGGCCGAAGTGTGTTCCAAGGGTCTCCCTTGGACTGTCAGAGAAGATAGGTGTGTGTGCTGGGTGATCCAGTCTGTCATTGAGAAGCCTGGAAAAAGGCAGGCTTTTCCCCATTTGAAAGGTTGATAGTGGCGGCCTCCCGGCTGACTGAAAGACATTGCTGTTAGCCGTCTTCTAGTCACCTCGAGGAATGCCTCAGTGAAGAAAGTGAGTTTCTCCTATGAAACCAGGGGGTCGCCAGTGCCTTGCTGGGAGCTCATCCCACGCTTGCCCTAGCTGAAGTGCGAAGTAAACGTGAGCCCTGGCCTCAAGGTAAGCACGAGTGCTTCCTATCCGCAAAGTATTGTGTGCAGCCATCTCCATGAACCCTGACTCGATAGAGTGCTTTAAGTCCTCTACGGCTCTCCGTAGGCCTCAGAGAGTCGCGTATGAATTCCATTCTGAGGGAGAGCGTGTGCGCTGTGAGTCCCCTTTTTGTTTTCCGAGCCACACAACACAGAACGGACTGTTGGGGTCAACTCTTTCTATGCAGAGGGGCGGGCAATGATACTGCTTCTCGCTCGGAGAGTTTGATTTCTCCAGCTGTAAGGCAGCCCCGGGACAACGTTTTTGGCCAGGATTCCAGTCAACGTGGCTCTCCCTCTGTGGAGGCCCTCTGAACGGCACTGAAAGAATCCCTGAGCCTAAAGTGCATCCTGGCAACTCTTACCTGTCATCTCTCTGTTGTGACGCCAGGTACAGTGTAGGTCCAGCCTGACAGAAAGTACAGAAAAACCGGTACAATTGTGAGGCATTTGGACGATCCAAAGTCACCTAGGCCTGACTAAGTCATTGAGCGGCTAACGCTATTCATGGCACGCAAACCACCCCGCGTCCAACGAAGTGTGAGCCTAGAGAGGCCCAGTGTGGCTGAAAGTCTCCAGCAGTCGGTCCGAGAGTGCTGGCCAATGCGCTGTGGGGTCAAGTTGGCAACTGGAGAACGTGGGAGAAGCCCGACTTTCCCCCTTTGGAAAGCAACTTCGTTGCAGCTTCCAAGCCGCCTGAAAACCCCACCACCAGGGTCCTATTCACTCCACAGACGCCTCTGAGGGGCAGTGAGTTTTTCCAGAAGAAACCAGGTGCTTGCGATCCCTTCCTGGGAGCTCACCCCAGGAGCATACTGTAGCTAAATTGCCAACTAAATGTGACCTCTAGTCACGAGGTAATGTGCACATTTTCTCATTACCAGAGCTAGTGGTGCACTGTTTCCAGGAAGTCTTACTCAGTGGATGGCTTTAGCTTTAGTGTGCCTCACAGCTCTCAAGACGCTCACGTGGGCACTTCTTTCCAAGGAAGTACACTGTGTACTCAAAGCCTTCTGAGCACAACCCAGGGATACACAGCTCTGGGGACATCCCTCACTACGCAGTTGGAAGGGCCGGGAACGAAGGTGTTCTCTATGGCTAGCGTTGCACAGCTTTGAAACAGCCTCAGGACCGCGGTTCTTGGCAGGCTTTCGTTTCATGTGCGTCTGCCACGTTGAGGAGAGCTACGCTGCCCTGAAAGAAACCCCCGGGGCTCCAATTCAGCTTGGGGGCTCCTGCCCGACGTCTCTCGAAGGGACGCGGAAGCTGGACTTTAGGTCCAGCCCGAAATCAAGTAGAGAGTTACCCTGAGCAGTGCTAGGCCTCTGGAACATCCAAAGTCACCTAGGCCTACTGAGGGCATTTGGAGGAGTATGCCGTTCGCCACATGCAGCACACACTGCATCCAAAAGTTTCAGCGTCGAAGGCCGAAGTGTGTTCCAAGGGTCTCCCTTGGACTGTCAGAGAAGATAGGTGTGTGTGCTGGGTGATCCAGTCTGTCATTGAGAAGCCTGGAAAAAGGCAGTCTTTTCCCCATTTGAAAGGTAGATAGTGGCGGCCTCCCGGCTGACTGAAAGACATTGCTGTTAGCCGTCTTCTAGTCACCTCGAGGAATGCCTCAGTGAAGAAAGTGAGTTTCTCCTATGAAACCAGGGGGTCGCCAGTGCCTTGCTGGGAGCTCATCCCACGCTTGCCCTAGCTGAAGTGCGAAGTAAACGTGAGCCCTGGCCTCAAGGTAAGCACGAGTGCTTCCTATCCGCAAAGTATTGTGTGCAGCCATCTCCATGAACCCTGACTCGATAGAGTGCTTTAAGTCCTCTACGGCTCTCCGTAGGCCTCAGAGAGTCGCGTATGAATTCCATTCTGAGGGAGAGCGTGTGCGCTGTGAGTCCCCTTTTTGTTTTCCGAGCCACACAACACAGAACGGACTGTTGGGGTCAACTCTTTCTATGCAGAGGGGCGGGCAATGATACTGCTTCTCGCTCGGAGAGCTTGAATTCTCCAGCTGTAAGGCAGCCCCGGGACAACGTTTTTGGCCAGGATTCCAGTCAACGTGGCTCTCCCTCTGTGGAGGCCCTCTGAACGGCACTGAAAGAATCCCTGAGCCTAAAGTGCATCCTGGCAACTCTTACCTGTCATCTCTCTGTTGTGAC
Source organism: Hyperoodon ampullatus (assembly GCF_949752795.1). Lineage (NCBI taxonomy): Eukaryota > Metazoa > Chordata > Mammalia > Artiodactyla > Ziphiidae > Hyperoodon > Hyperoodon ampullatus. The sequence continues at coordinate 37,912 of NW_027640650.1, read as the reverse complement.
GCCAGGTACAGTGTAGGTCCAGCCTGACAGAAAGTACAGAAAAACCGGTACAATTGTGAGGCATTTGGACGATCCAAAGTCACCTAGGCCTGACTAAGTCATTGAGCGGCTAACGCTATTCATGGCACGCAAACCACCCCGCGTCCAACGAAGTGTGAGCCTAGAGAGGCCCAGTGTGGCTGAAAGTCTCCAGTAGTCGGTCCGAGAGTGCTGGCCAATGCGCTGTGGGGTCAAGTTGGCAACTGGAGAACGTGGGAGAAGCCCGACTTTCCCCCTTTGGAAAGCAACTTCGTTGCAGCTTCCAAGCCGCCTGAAAACCCCACCACCAGGGTCCTATTCACTCCACAGACGCCTCTGAGGGGCAGTGAGTTTTTCCAGAAGAAACCAGGTGCTTGCGATCCCTTCCTGGGAGCTCACCCCAGGAGCATACTGTAGCTAAATTGCCAACTAAATGTGACCTCTAGTCGCGAGGTAATGTGCACATTTTCTCATTACCAGAGCTAGTGGTGCACTGTTTCCAGGAAGTCTTACTCAGTGGATGGCTTTAGCTTTAGTGTGCCTCACAGCTCTCAAGACGCTCACGTGGGCACTTCTTTCCAAGGAAGTACACTGTGTACTCAAAGCCTTCTGAGCACAACCCAGGGATACACAGCTCTGGGGACATCCCTCACTACGCAGTTGGAAGGGCCGGGAACGAAGGTGTTCTCTATGGCTAGCGTTGCACAGCTTTGAAACAGCCTCAGGACCGCGGTTCCTGGCAGGCTTTCGTTCCATGTGCGTCTGCCACGTTGAGGAGAGCTACACTGCCCTGAAAGAAACCCCCGGGGCTCCAATTCAGCTTGGGGGCTCCTGCCCGACGTCTCTCGAAGGGACGCGGAAGCTGGACTTTAGGTCCAGCCCGAAATCAAGTAGAGAGTTACCCTGAGCAGTGCTAGGCCTCTGGAACATCCAAAGTCACCTAGGCCTACTGAGGGCATTTGGAGGAGTATGCCGTTCGCCACATGCAGCACACACTGCATCCAAAAGTTTCAGCGCCGAAGGCCGAAGTGTGTTCCAAGGGTCTCCCTTGGACTGTCAGAGAAGATAGGTGTGTGTGCTGGGTGATCCAGTCTGTCATTGAGAAGCCTGGAAAAAGGCAGTCTTTTCCCCATTTGAAAGGTAGATAGTGGCGGCCTCCCGGCTGACTGAAAGACATTGCTGTTACCCGTCTTCTAGTCACCTCGAGGAATGCCTCAGTGAAGAAAGTGAGTTTCTCCTATGAAACCAGGGGGTCGCCAGTGCCTTGCTGGGAGCTCATCCCACGCTTGCCCTAGCTGAAGTGCGAAGTAAACGTGAGCCCTGGCCTCAAGGTAAGCACGAGTGCTTCCTATCCGCAAAGTATTGTGTGCAGCCATCTCCATGAACCCTGACTCGATAGAGTGCTTTAAGTCCTCTACGGCTCTCCATAGGCCTCAGAGAGTCGCGTATGAATTCCATTCTGAGGGAGAGCGTGTGCGCTGTGAGTCCCCTTTTTGTTTTCCGAGCCACACAACACAGAACGGACTGTTGGGGTCAACTCTTTCTATGCAGAGGGGCGGGCAATGATACTGCTTCTCGCTCGGAGAGCTTGATTTCTCCAGCTGTAAGGCAGCCCCGGGACAACGTTTTTGGCCAGGATTCCAGTCAACGTGGCTCTCCCTCTGTGGAGGCCCTCTGAACGGCACTGAAAGAATCCCTGAGCCTAAAGTGCATCCTGGCAACTCTTACCTGTCATCTCTCTGTTGTGACGCCAGGTACACTGTAGGTCCAGCCTGACAGAAAGTACAGAAAAACCGGTACAATTGTGAGGCATTTGGACGATCCAAAGTCACCTAGGCCTGACTAAGTCATTGAGCGGCTAACGCTATTCATGGCACGCAAACCACCCCTCGACCAACGAAGTGTGAGCCTAGAGAGGCCCAGTGTGGCTGAAAGTCTCCAGCAGTCGGTCCGAGAGTGCTGGCCAATGCGCTGTGGGGTCAAGTTGGCAACTGGAGAACGTGGGAGAAGCCCGACTTTCCCCCTTTGGAAAGCAACTTCGTTGCAGCTTCCAAGCCGCCTGAAAACCCCACCACCAGGGTCCTATTCACTCCACAGACGCCTCTGAGGGGCAGTGAGTTTTTCCAGAAGAAACCAGGTGCTTGCGATCCCTTCCTGGGAGCTCACCCCAGGAGCATACTGTAGCTAAATTGCCAACTAAATGTGACCTCTAGTCGCGAGGTAATGTGCACATTTTCTCATTACCAGAGCTAGTGGTGCACTGTTTCCAGGAAGTCTTACTCAGTGGATGGCTTTAGCTTTAGTGTGCCTCACAGCTCTCAAGACGCTCACGTGGGCACTTCTTTCCAAGGAAGTACACTGTGTACTCAAAGCCTTCTGAGCACAACCCAGGGATACACAGCTCTGGGGACATCCCTCACTACGCAGTTGGAAGGGCCGGGAACGAAGGTGTTCTCTATGGCTAGCGTTCCACAGCTTTGAAACAGCCTCAGGACCGCGGTTCTTGGCAGGCTTTCGTTCCATGTGCGTCTGCCACGTTGAGGAGAGCTACGCTGCCCTGAAAGAAACCCCCGGGGCTCCAATTCAGCTTGGGGGCTCCTGCCCGACGTCTCTCGAAGGGACGCGGAAGCTGGACTTTAGGTCCAGCCCGAAATCAAGTAGAGAGTTACCCTGAGCAGTGCTAGGCCTCTGGAACATCCAAAGTCACCTAGGCCTACTGAGGGCATTTGGAGGAGTATGCCGTTCGCCACATGCAGCACACACTGCATCCAAAAGTTTCAGCGCCGAAGGCCGAAGTGTGTTCCAAGGGTCTCCCTTGGACTGTCAGAGAAGATAGGTGTGTGTGCTGGGTGATCCAGTCTGTCATTGAGAAGCCTGGAAAAAGGCAGTCTTTTCCCCATTTGAAAGGTAGATAGTGGCGGCCTCCCGGCTGACTGAAAGACATTGCTGTTAGCCGTCTTCTAGTCACCTCGAGGAATGCCTCAGTGAAGAAAGTGAGTTTCTCCTATGAAACCAGGGGGTCGCCAGTGCCTTGCTGGGAGCTCATCCCACGCTTGCCCTAGCTGAAGTGCGAAGTAAACGTGAGCCCTGGCCTCAAGGTAAGCACGAGTGCTTCCTATCCGCAAAGTATTGTGTGCAGCCATCTCCATGAACCCTGACTCGATAGAGTGCTTTAAGTCCTCTACGGCTCTCCGTAGGCCTCAGAGAGTCGCGTATGAATTCCATTCTGAGGGAGAGCGTGTGCGCTGTGAGTCCCCTTTTTGTTTTCCGAGCCACACAACACAGAACGGACTGTTGGGGTCAACTCTTTCTATGCAGAGGGGCGGGCAATGATACTGCTTCTCGCTCGGAGAGCTTGAATTCTCCAGCTGTAAGGCAGCCCCGGGACAACGTTTTTGGCCAGGATTCCAGTCAACGTGGCTCTCCCTCTGTGGAGGCCCTCTGAACGGCACTGAAAGAATCCCTGAGCCTAAAGTGCATCCTGGCAACTCTTACCTGTCATCTCTCTGTTGTGACGCCAGGTACACTGTAGGTCCAGCCTTACAGAAAGTACAGAAAAACCGGTACAATTGTGAGGCATTTGGACGATCCAAAGTCACCTAGGCCTGACTAAGTCATTGAGCGGCTAACGCTATTCATGGCACGCAAACCACCCCGCGTCCAACGAAGTGTGAGCCTAGAGAGGCCCAGTGTGGCTGAAAGTCTCCAGTAGTCGGTCCGAGAGTGCTGGCCAATGCGCTGTGGGGTCAAGTTGGCAACTGGAGAACGTGGGAGAAGCCCGACTTTCCCCCTTTGGAAAGCAACTTCGTTGCAGCTTCCAAGCCGCCTGAAAACCCCACCACCAGGGTCCTATTCACTCCACAGACGCCTCTGAGGGGCAGTGAGTTTTTCCAGAAGAAACCAGGTGCTTGCGATCCCTTCCTGGGAGCTCACCCCAGGAGCATACTGTAGCTAAATTGCCAACTAAATGTGACCTCTAGTCGCGAGGTAATGTGCACATTTTCTCATTACCAGAGCTAGTGGTGCACTGTTTCCAGGAAGTCTTACTCAGTGGATGGCTTTAGCTTTAGTGTGCCTCACAGCTCTCAAGACGCTCACGTGGGCACTTCTTTCCAAGGAAGTACACTGTGTACTCAAAGCCTTCTGAGCACAACCCAGGGATACACAGCTCTGGGGACATCCCTCACTACGCAGTTGGAAGGGCCGGGAACGAAGGTGTTCTCTATGGCTAGCGTTCCACAGCTTTGAAACAGCCTCAGGACCGCGGTTCTTGGCAGGCTTTCGTTCCATGTGCGTCTGCCACGTTGAGGAGAGCTACGCTGCCCTGGAAGAAACCCCCGGGGCTCCAATTCAGCTTGGGGGCTCCTGCCCGACATCTCTCGAAGGGACGCGGAAGCTGGACTTTAGGCCCAGCCCGAAATCAAGTAGAGAGTTACCCTGAGCAGTGCTAGGCCTCTGGAACATCCAAAGTCACCTAGGCCTACTGAGGGCATTTGGAGGAGTATGCCGTTCGCCACATGCAGCACACACTGCATCCAAAAGTTTCAGCGCCGAAGGCCGAAGTGTGTTCCAAGGGTCTCCCTTGGACTGTCAAAGATAGGTGTGTGTGCTGGGTGATCCAGTCTGTCTTTGAGAAGACTGGGAAAAGGCAGTCTTTTCCCCATTTGAAAGGTAGATAGTGGCGGCCTCCCGGCTGACTGAAAGACATTGCTGTTAGCCGTCTTCTAGTCACCTCGAGGAATGCCTCAGTGAAGAAAGTGAGTTTCTCCTATGAAACCAGGGGGTCGCCAGTGCCTTGCTGGGAGCTCATCCCACGCTTGCCCTAGCTGAAGTGCGAAGTAAACGTGAGCCCTGGCCTCAAGGTAAGCACGAGTGCTTCCTCTCCGCAAAGTATTGTGTGCAGCCATCTCCATGAACCCTGACTCGATAGAGTGCTTTAAGTCCTCTACGGCTCTCCGTAGGCCTCAGAGAGTCGCGTATGAATTCCATTCTGAGGGAGAGCGTGTGCGCTGTGAGTCCCCTTTTTGTTTTCCGAGCCCCACAACACAGAACGGACTGTTGGGGTCAACTCTTTCTATGCAGAGGGGCGGGCAATGATACTGCTTCTCGCTCGGAGAGCTTGATTTCTCCAGCTGTAAGGCAGCCCCGGGACAACGTTTTTGGCCAGGATTCCAGTCAACGTGGCTCTCCCTCTGTGGAGGCCCTCTGAACGGCACTGAAAGAATCCCTGAGCCTAAAGTGCATCCTGGCAACTCTTACCTGTCATCTCTCTGTTGTGACGCCAGGTACACTGTAGGTCCAGCCTGACAGAAAGTACAGAAAAACCGGTACAATTGTGAGGCATTTGGACGATCCAAAGTCACCTAGGCCTGACTAAGTCATTGAGCGGCTAACGCTATTCATGGCACGCAAACCACCCCGCGTCCAACGAAGTGTGAGCCTAGAGAGGCCCAGTGTGGCTGAAAGTCTCCAGTAGTCGGTCCGAGAGTGCTGGCCAATGCGCTGTGGGGTCAAGTTGGCAACTGGAGAACGTGGGAGAAGCCCGACTTTCCCCCTTTGGAAAGCAACTTCGTTGCAGCTTCCAAGCCGCCTGAAAACCCCACCACCAGGGTCCTATTCACTCCACAGACGCCTCTGAGGGGCAGTGAGTTTTTCCAGAAGAAACCAGGTGCTTGCGATCCCTTCCTGGGAGCTCACCCCAGGAGCATACTGTAGCTAAATTGCCAACTAAATGTGACCTCTAGTCGCGAGGTAATGTGCACATTTTCTCATTACCAGAGCTAGTGGTGCACTGTTTCCAGGAAGTCTTACTCAGTGGATGGCTTTAGCTTTAGTGTGCCTCACAGCTCTCAAGACGCTCACGTGGGCACTTCTTTCCAAGGAAGTACACTGTGTACTCAAAGCCTTCTGAGCACAACCCAGGGATACACAGCTCTGGGGACATCCCTCACTACGCAGTTGGAAGGGCCGGGAACGAAGGTGTTCTCTAGGGCTAGCGTTGCACAGCTTTGAAACAGCCTCAGGACCGCGGTTCTTGGCAGGCTTTCGTTCCATGTGCGTCTGCCACGTTGAGGAGAGCTACGCTGCCCTGAAAGAAACCCCCGGGGCTCCAATTCAGCTTGGGGGCTCCTGCCCGACGTCTCTCGAAGGGACGCGGAAGCTGGACTTTAGGTCCAGCCCGAAATCAAGTAGAGAGTTACCCTGAGCAGTGCTAGGCCTCTGGAACATCCAAAGTCACCTAGGCCTACTGAGGGCATTTGGAGGAGTATGCCGTTCGCCACATGCAGCACACACTGCATCCAAAAGTTTCAGCGCCGAAGGCCGAAGTGTGCTCCAAGGGTCTCCCTTGGACTGTCAGAGAAGATAGGTGTGTGTGCTGGGTGATCCAGTCTGTCATTGAGAAGCCTGGAAAAAGGCAGTCTTTTCCCCATTTGAAAGGTAGATAGTGGCGGCCTCCCGGCTGACTGAAAGACATTGCTGTTAGCCGTCTTCTAGTCACCTCGAGGAATGCCTCAGTGAAGAAAGTGAGTTTCTCCTATGAAACCAGGGGGTCGCCAGTGCCTTGCTGGGAGCTCATCCCACGCTTGCCCTAGCTGAAGTGCGAAGTAAACGTGAGCCCTGGCCTCAAGGTAAGCACGAGTGCTTCCTATCCGCAAAGTATTGTGTGCAGCCATCTCCATGAACCCTGACTCGATAGAGTGCTTTAAGTCCTCTACGGCTCTCCGTAGGCCTCAGAGAGTCGCGTATGAATTCCTTTCTGAGGGAGAGCGTGTGCGCTGTGAGTCCCCTTTTTGTTTTCCGAGCCCCACAACACAGAACGGACTGTTGGGGTCAACTCTTTCTATGCAGAGGGGCGGGCAATGCTACTGCTTCTCGCTCGGAGAGCTTGATTTCTCCAGCTGTAAGGCAGCCCCGGGACAACGTTTTTGGCCAGGATTCCAGTCAACGTGGCTCTCCCTCTGTGGAGGCCCTCTGAACGGCACTGAAAGAATCCCTGAGCCTAAAGTGCATCCTGGCAACTCTTACCTGTCATCTCTCTGTTGTGACGCCAGGTACAGTGTAGGTCCAGCCTGACAGAAAGTACAGAAAAACCGGTACAATTGTGAGGCATTTGGACGATCCAAAGTCACCTAGGCCTGACTAAGTCATTGAGCGGCTAACGCTATTCATGGCACGCAAACCACCCCTCGCCCAACGAAGTGTGAGCCTAGAGAGGCCCAGTGTGGCTGAAAGTCTCCAGCAGTCGGTCCGAGAGTGCTGGCCAATGCGCTGTGGGGTCAAGTTGGCAACTGGAGAACGTGGGAGAAGCCCGACTTTCCCCCTTTGGAAAGCAACTTCGTTGCAGCTTCCAAGCCGCCTGAAAACCCCACCACCAGGGTCCTATTCACTCCACAGACGCCTCTGAGGGGCAGTGAGTTTTTCCAGAAGAAACCAGGTGCTTGCGATCCCTTCCTGGGAGCTCACCCCAGGAGCATACTGTAGCTAAATTGCCAACTAAATGTGACCTCTAGTCGCGAGGTAATGTGCACATTTTCTCATTACCAGAGCTAGTGGTGCACTGTTTCCAGGAAGTCTTACTCAGTGGATGGCTTTAGCTTTAGTGTGCCTCACAGCTCTCAAGACGCTCACGTGGGCACTTCTTTCCAAGGAAGTACACTGTGTACTCAAAGCCTTCTGAGCACAACCCAGGGATACACAGCTCTGGGGACATCCCTCACTACGCAGTTGGAAGGGCCGGGAACGAAGGTGTTCTCTAGGGCTAGCGTTGCACAGCTTTGAAACAGCCTCAGGACCGCGGTTCTTGGCAGGCTTTCGTTCCATGTGCGTCTGCCACGTTGAGGAGAGCTACGCTGCCCTGGAAGAAACCCCCGGGGCTCCAATTCAGCTTGGGGGCTCCTGCCCGACGTCTCTCGAAGGGACGCGGAAGCTGGACTTTAGGTCCAGCCCGAAATCAAGTAGAGAGTTACCCTGAGCAGTGCTAGGCCTCTGGAACATCCAAAGTCACCTAGGCCTACTGAGGGCATTTGGAGGAGTATGCCGTTCGCCACATGCAGCACACACTGCATCCAAAAGTTTCAGCGCCGAAGGCCGAAGTGTGCTCCAAGGGTCTCCCTTGGACTGTCAGAGAAGATAGGTGTGTGTGCTGGGTGATCCAGTCTGTCATTGAGAAGCCTGGAAAAAGGCAGTCTTTTCCCCATTTGAAAGGTAGATAGTGGCGGCCTCCCGGCTGACTGAAAGACATTGCTGTTAGCCGTCTTCTAGTCACCTCGAGGAATGCCTCAGTGAAGAAAGTGAGTTTCTCCTATGAAACCAGGGGGTCGCCAGTGCCTTGCTGGGAGCTCATCCCACGCTTGCCCTAGCTGAAGTGCGAAGTAAACGTGAGCCCTGGCCTCAAGGTAAGCACGAGTGCTTCCTATCCGCAAAGTATTGTGTGCAGCCATCTCCATGAACCCTGACTCGATAGAGTGCTTTAAGTCCTCTACGGCTCTCCGTAGGCCTCAGAGAGTCGCGTATGAATTCCTTTCTGAGGGAGAGCGTGTGCGCTGTGAGTCCCCTTTTTGTTTTCCGAGCCCCACAACACAGAACGGACTGTTGGGGTCAACTCTTTCTATGCAGAGGGGCGGGCAATGCTACTGCTTCTCGCTCGGAGAGCTTGATTTCTCCAGCTGTAAGGCAGCCCCGGGACAACGTTTTTGGCCAGGATTCCAGTCAACGTGGCTCTCCCTCTGTGGAGGCCCTCTGAACGGCACTGAAAGAATCCCTGAGCCTAAAGTGCATCCTGGCAACTCTTACCTGTCATCTCTCTGTTGTGACGCCAGGTACACTGTAGGTCCAGCCTGACAGAAAGTACAGAAAAACCGGTACAATTGTGAGGCATTTGGACGATCCAAAGTCACCTAGGCCTGACTAAGTCATTGAGCGGCTAACGCTATTCATGGCACGCAAACCACCCCTCGCCCAACGAAGTGTGAGCCTAGAGAGGCCCAGTGTGGCTGAAAGTCTCCAGCAGTCGGTCCGAGAGTGCTGGCCAATGCGCTGTGGGGTCAAGTTGGCAACTGGAGAACGTGGGAGAAGCCCGACTTTCCCCCTTTGGAAAGCAACTTCGTTGCAGCTTCCAAGCCGCCTGAAAACCCCACCACCAGGGTCCTATTCACTCCACAGACGCCTCTGAGGGGCAGTGAGTTTTTCCAGAAGAAACCAGGTGCTTGCGATCCCTTCCTGGGAGCTCACCCCAGGAGCATACTGTAGCTAAATTGCCAACTAAATGTGACCTCTAGTCGCGAGGTAATGTGCACATTTTCTCATTACCAGAGCTAGTGGTGCACTGTTTCCAGGAAGTCTTACTCAGTGGATGGCTTTAGCTTTAGTGTGCCTCACAGCTCTCAAGACGCTCACGTGGGCACTTCTTTCCAAGGAAGTACACTGTGTACTCAAAGCCTTCTGAGCACAACCCAGGGATACACAGCTCTGGGGACATCCCTCACTACGCAGTTGGAAGGGCCGGGAACGAAGGTGTTCTCTAGGGCTAGCGTTGCACAGCTTTGAAACAGCCTCAGGACCGCGGTTCTTGGCAGGCTTTCGTTCCATGTGCGTCTGCCACGTTGAGGAGAGCTACGCTGCCCTGGAAGAAACCCCCGGGGCTCCAATTCAGCTTGGGGGCTCCTGCCCGACGTCTCTCGAAGGGACGCGGAAGCTGGACTTTAGGTCCAGCCCGAAATCAAGTAGAGAGTTACCCTGAGCAGTGCTAGGCCTCTGGAACATCCAAAGTCACCTAGGCCTACTGAGGGCATTTGGAGGAGTATGCCGTTCGCCACATGCAGCACACACTGCATCCAAAAGTTTCAGCGCCGAAGGCCGAAGTGTGCTCCAAGGGTCTCCCTTGGACTGTCAGAGAAGATAGGTGTGTGTGCTGGGTGATCCAGTCTGTCATTGAGAAGCCTGGAAAAAGGCAGTCTTTTCCCCATTTGAAAGGTAGATAGTGGCGGCCTCCCGGCTGACTGAAAGACATTGCTGTTAGCCGTCTTCTAGTCACCTCGAGGAATGCCTCAGTGAAGAAAGTGAGTTTCTCCTATGAAACCAGGGGGTCGCCAGTGCCTTGCTGGGAGCTCATCCCACGCTTGCCCTAGCTGAAGTGCGAAGTAAACGTGAGCCCTGGCCTCAAGGTAAGCACGAGTGCTTCCTCTCCGCAAAGTATTGTGTGCAGCCATCTCCATGAACCCTGACTCGATAGAGTGCTTTAAGTCCTCTACGGCTCTCCGTAGGCCTCAGAGAGTCGCGTATGAATTCCTTTCTGAGGGAGAGCGTGTGCGCTGTGAGTCCCCTTTTTGTTTTCCGAGCCCCACAACACAGAACGGACTGTTGGGGTCAACTCTTTCTATGCAGAGGGGCGGGCAATGCTACTGCTTCTCGCTCGGAGAGCTTGATTTCTCCAGCTGTAAGGCAGCCCCGGGACAACGTTTTTGGCCAGGATTCCAGTCAACGTGGCTCTCCCTCTGTGGAGGCCCTCTGAACGGCACTGAAAGAATCCCTGAGCCTAAAGTGCATCCTGGCAACTCTTACCTGTCATCTCTCTGTTGTGACGCCAGGTACACTGTAGGTCCAGCCTGACAGAAAGTACAGAAAAACCGGTACAATTGTGAGGCATTTGGACGATCCAAAGTCACCTAGGCCTGACTAAGTCATTGAGCGGCTAACGCTATTCATGGCACGCAAACCACCCCTCGCCCAACGAAGTGTGAGCCTAGAGAGGCCCAGTGTGGCTGAAAGTCTCCAGCAGTCGGTCCGAGAGTGCTGGCCAATGCGCTGTGGGGTCAAGTTGGCAACTGGAGAACGTGGGAGAAGCCCGACTTTCCCCCTTTGGAAAGCAACTTCGTTGCAGCTTCCAAGCCGCCTGAAAACCCCACCACCAGGGTCCTATTCACTCCACAGACGCCTCTGAGGGGCAGTGAGTTTTTCCAGAAGAAACCAGGTGCTTGCGATCCCTTCCTGGGAGCTCACCCCAGGAGCATACTGTAGCTAAATTGCCAACTAAATGTGACCTCTAGTCGCGAGGTAATGTGCACATTTTCTCATTACCAGAGCTAGTGGTGCACTGTTTCCAGGAAGTCTTACTCAGTGGATGGCTTTAGCTTTAGTGTGCCTCACAGCTCTCAAGACGCTCACGTGGGCACTTCTTTCCAAGGAAGTACACTGTGTACTCAAAGCCTTCTGAGCACAACCCAGGGATACACAGCTCTGGGGACATCCCTCACTACGCAGTTGGAAGGGCCGGGAACGAAGGTGTTCTCTAGGGCTAGCGTTGCACAGCTTTGAAACAGCCTCAGGACCGCGGTTCTTGGCAGGCTTTCATTCCATGTGCGTCTGCCACGTTGAGGAGAGCTACGCTGCCCTGAAAGAAACCCCCGGGGCTCCAATTCAGCTTGGGGGCTCCTGCCCGACGTCTCTCGAAGGGACGTGGAAGCTGGACTTTAGGTCCAGCCCGAAATCAAGTAGAGAGTTACCCTGAGCAGTGCTAGGCCTCTGGAACATCCAAAGTCACCTAGGCCTACTGAGGGCATTTGGAGGAGTATGCCGTTCGCCACAGGCAGCACACACTGCATCCAAAAGTTTCAGCGCCGAAGGCCGAAGTGTGCTCCAAGGGTCTCCCTTGGACTGTCAGAGAAGATAGGTGTGTGTGCTGGGTGATCCAGTCTGTCATTGAGAAGCCTGGAAAAAGGCAGTCTTTTCCCCATTTGAAAGGTAGATAGTGGCGGCCTCCCGGCTGACTGAAAGACATTGCTGTTAGCCGTCTTCTAGTCACCTCGAGGAATGCCTCAGTGAAGAAAGTGAGTTTCTCCTATGAAACCAGGGGGTCGCCAGTGCCTTGCTGGGAGCTCATCCCACGCTTGCCCTAGCTGAAGTGCGAAGTAAACGTGAGCCCTGGCCTCAAGGTAAGCACGAGTGCTTCCTATCCGCAAAGTATTGTGTGCAGCCATCTCCATGAACCCTGACTCGATAGAGTGCTTTAAGTCCTCTACGGCTCTCCGTAGGCCTCAGAGAGTCGCGTATGAATTCCTTTCTGAGGGAGAGCGTGTGCGCTGTGAGTCCCCTTTTTGTTTTCCGAGCCCCACAACACAGAACGGACTGTTGGGGTCAACTCTTTCTATGCAGAGGGGCGGGCAATGCTACTGCTTCTCGCTCGGAGAGCTTGATTTCTCCAGCTGTAAGGCAGCCCCGGGACAACGTTTTTGGCCAGGATTCCAGTCAACGTGGCTCTCCCTCTGTGGAGGCCCTCTGAACGGCACTGAAAGAATCCCTGAGCCTAAAGTGCATCCTGGCAACTCTTACCTGTCATCTCTCTGTTGTGACGCCAGGTACACTGTAGGTCCAGCCTGACAGAAAGTACAGAAAAACCGGTACAATTGTGAGGCATTTGGACGATCCAAAGTCACCTAGGCCTGACTAAGTCATTGAGCGGCTAACGCTATTCATGGCACGCAAACCACCCCTCGCCCAACGAAGTGTGAGCCTAGAGAGGCCCAGTGTGGCTGAAAGTCTCCAGCAGTCGGTCCGAGAGTGCTGGCCAATGCGCTGTGGGGTCAAGTTGGCAACTGGAGAACGTGGGAGAAGCCCGACTTTCCCCCTTTGGAAAGCAACTTCGTTGCAGCTTCCAAGCCGCCTGAAAACCCCACCACCAGGGTCCTATTCACTCCACAGACGCCTCTGAGGGGCAGTGAGTTTTTCCAGAAGAAACCAGGTGCTTGCGATCCCTTCCTGGGAGCTCACCCCAGGAGCATACTGTAGCTAAATTGCCAACTAAATGTGACCTCTAGTCGCGAGGTAATGTGCACATTTTCTCATTACCAGAGCTAGTGGTGCACTGTTTCCAGGAAGTCTTACTCAGTGGATGGCTTTAGCTTTAGTGTGCCTCACAGCTCTCAAGACGCTCACGTGGGCACTTCTTTCCAAGGAAGTACACTGTGTACTCAAAGCCTTCTGAGCACAACCCAGGGATACACAGCTCTGGGGACATCCCTCACTACGCAGTTGGAAGGGCCGGGAACGAAGGTGTTCTCTAGGGCTAGCGTTGCACAGCTTTGAAACAGCCTCAGGACCGCGGTTCTTGGCAGGCTTTCGTTCCATGTGCGTCTGCCACGTTGAGGAGAGCTACGCTGCCCTGAAAGAAACCCCCGGGGCTCCAATTCAGCTTGGGGGCTCCTGCCCGACGTCTCTCGAAGGGACGCGGAAGCTGGACTTTAGGTCCAGCCCGAAATCAAGTAGAGAGTTACCCTGAGCAGTGCTAGGCCTCTGGAACATCCAAAGTCACCTAGGCCTACTGAGGGCATTTGGAGGAGTATGCCGTTCGCCACATGCAGCACACACTGCATCCAAAAGTTTCAGCGCCGAAGGCCGAAGTGTGTTCCAAGGGTCTCCCTTGGACTGTCAGAGAAGATAGGTGTGTGTGCTGGGTGATCCAGTCTGTCATTGAGAAGCCTGGAAAAAGGCAGTCTTTTCCCCATTTGAAAGGTAGATAGTGGCGGCCTCCCGGCTGACTGAAAGACATTGCTGTTAGCCGTCTTCTAGTCACCTCGAGGAATGCCTCAGTGAAGAAAGTGAGTTTCTCCTATGAAACCAGGGGGTCGCCAGTGCCTTGCTGGGAGCTCATCCCACGCTTGCCCTAGCTGAAGTGCGAAGTAAACGTGAGCCCTGGCCTCAAGGTAAGCACGAGTGCTTCCTCTCCGCAAAGTATTGTGTGCAGCCATCTCCATGAACCCTGACTCGATAGAGTGCTTTAAGTCCTCTACGGCTCTCCGTAGGCCTCAGAGAGTCGCGTATGAATTCCTTTCTGAGGGAGAGCGTGTGCGCTGTGAGTCCCCTTTTTGTTTTCCGAGCCCCACAACACAGAACGGACTGTTGGGGTCAACTCTTTCTATGCAGAGGGGCGGGCAATGATACTGCTTCTCGCTCGGAGAGCTTGATTTCTCCAGCTGTAAGGCAGCCCCGGGACAACGTTTTTGGCCAGGATTCCAGTCAACGTGGCTCTCCCTCTGTGGAGGCCCTCTGAACGGCACTGAAAGAATCCCTGAGCCTAAAGTGCATCCTGGCAACTCTTACCTGTCATCTCTCTGTTGTGACGCCAGGTACACTGTAGGTCCAGCCTGACAGAAAGTACAGAAAAACCGGTACAATTGTGAGGCATTTGGACGATCCAAAGTCACCTAGGCCTGACTAAGTCATTGAGCGGCTAACGCTATTCATGGCACGCAAACCACCCCTCGCCCAACGAAGTGTGAGCCTAGAGAGGCCCAGTGTGGCTGAAAGTCTCCAGCAGTCGGTCCGAGAGTGCTGGCCAATGCGCTGTGGGGTCAAGTTGGCAACTGGAGAACGTGGGAGAAGCCCGACTTTCCCCCTTTGGAAAGCAACTTCGTTGCAGCTTCCAAGCCGCCTGAAAACCCCACCACCAGGGTCCTATTCACTCCACAGACGCCTCTGAGGGGCAGTGAGTTTTTCCAGAAGAAACCAGGTGCTTGCGATCCCTTCCTGGGAGCTCACCCCAGGAGCATACTGTAGCTAAATTGCCAACTAAATGTGACCTCTAGTCGCGAGGTAATGTGCACATTTTCTCATTACCAGAGCTAGTGGTGCACTGTTTCCAGGAAGTCTTACTCAGTGGATGGCTTTAGCTTTAGTGTGCCTCACAGCTCTCAAGACGCTCACGTGGGCACTTCTTTCCAAGGAAGTACACTGTGTACTCAAAGCCTTCTGAGCACAACCCAGGGATACACAGCTCTGGGGACATCCCTCACTACGCAGTTGGAAGGGCCGGGAACGAAGGTGTTCTCTAGGGCTAGCGTTGCACAGCTTTGAAACAGCCTCAGGACCGCGGTTCTTGGCAGGCTTTCGTTCCATGTGCGTCTGCCACGTTGAGGAGAGCTACGCTGCCCTGAAAGAAACCCCCGGGGCTCCAATTCAGCTTGGGGGCTCCTGCCCGACGTCTCTCGAAGGGACGCGGAAGCTGGACTTTAGGTCCAGCCCGAAATCAAGTAGAGAGTTACCCTGAGCAGTGCTAGGCCTCTGGAACATCCAAAGTCACCTAGGCCTACTGAGGGCATTTGGAGGAGTATGCCGTTCGCCACATGCAGCACACACTGCATCCAAAAGTTTCAGCGCCGAAGGCCGAAGTGTGTTCCAAGGGTCTCCCTTGGACTGTCAGAGAAGATAGGTGTGTGTGCTGGGTGATCCAGTCTGTCATTGAGAAGCCTGGAAAAAGGCAGTCTTTTCCCCATTTGAAAGGTAGATAGTGGCGGCCTCCCGGCTGACTGAAAGACATTGCTGTTAGCCGTCTTCTAGTCACCTCGAGGAATGCCTCAGTGAAGAAAGTGAGTTTCTCCTATGAAACCAGGGGGTCGCCAGTGCCTTGCTGGGAGCTCATCCCACGCTTGCCCTAGCTGAAGTGCGAAGTAAACGTGAGCCCTGGCCTCAAGGTAAGCACGAGTGCTTCCTCTCCGCAAAGTATTGTGTGCAGCCATCTCCATGAACCCTGACTCGATAGAGTGCTTTAAGTCCTCTACGGCTCTCCGTAGGCCTCAGAGAGTCGCGTATGAATTCCTTTCTGAGGGAGAGCGTGTGCGCTGTGAGTCCCCTTTTTGTTTTCCGAGCCCCACAACACAGAACGGACTGTTGGGGTCAACTCTTTCTATGCAGAGGGGCGGGCAATGATACTGCTTCTCGCTCGGAGAGCTTGATTTCTCCAGCTGTAAGGCAGCCCCGGGACAACGTTTTTGGCCAGGATTCCAGTCAACGTGGCTCTCCCTCTGTGGAGGCCCTCTGAACGGCACTGAAAGAATCCCTGAGCCTAAAGTGCATCCTGGCAACTCTTACCTGTCATCTCTCTGTTGTGACGCCAGGTACACTGTAGGTCCAGCCTGACAGAAAGTACAGAAAAACCGGTACAATTGTGAGGCATTTGGACGATCCAAAGTCACCTAGGCCTGACTAAGTCATTGAGCGGCTAACGCTATTCATGGCACGCAAACCACCCCTCGCCCAACGAAGTGTGAGCCTAGAGAGGCCCAGTGTGGCTGAAAGTCTCCAGCAGTCGGTCCGAGAGTGCTGGCCAATGCGCTGTGGGGTCAAGTTGGCAACTGGAGAACGTGGGAGAAGCCCGACTTTCCCCCTTTGGAAAGCAACTTCGTTGCAGCTTCCAAGCCGCCTGAAAACCCCACCACCAGGGTCCTATTCACTCCACAGACGCCTCTGAGGGGCAGTGAGTTTTTCCAGAAGAAACCAGGTGCTTGCGATCCCTTCCTGGGAGCTCACCCCAGGAGCATACTGTAGCTAAATTGCCAACTAAATGTGACCTCTAGTCGCGAGGTAATGTGCACATTTTCTCATTACCAGAGCTAGTGGTGCACTGTTTCCAGGAAGTCTTACTCAGTGGATGGCTTTAGCTTTAGTGTGCCTCACAGCTCTCAAGACGCTCACGTGGGCACTTCTTTCCAAGGAAGTACACTGTGTACTCAAAGCCTTCTGAGCACAACCCAGGGATACACAGCTCTGGGGACATCCCTCACTACGCAGTTGGAAGGGCCGGGAACGAAGGTGTTCTCTATGGCTAGCGTTGCACAGCTTTGAAACAGCCTCAGGACCGCGGTTCCTGGCAAGCTTTCGTTCCACGTGCGTCTGCCACGTTGAGGAGAGCTACGCTGCCCTGAAAGAAACCCCCGGGGCTCCAATTCAGCTTGGGGGCTCCTGCCCGACGTCTCTCGAAGGGACGCGGAAGCTGGACTTTAGGTCCAGCCCGAAATCAAGTAGAGAGTTACCCTGAGCAGTGCTAGGCCTCTGGAACATCCAAAGTCACCTAGGCCTACTGAGGGCATTTGGAGGAGTATGCCGTTCGCCACATGCAGCACACACTGCATCCAAAAGTTTCAGCGCCGAAGGCCGAAGTGTGTTCCAAGGGTCTCCCTTGGACTGTCAGAGAAGATAGGTGTGTGTGCTGGGTGATCCAGTCTGTCATTGAGAAGCCTGGAAAAAGGCAGTCTTTTCCCCATTTGAAAGGTAGATAGTGGCGGCCTCCCGGCTGACTGAAAGACATTGCTGTTAGCCGTCTTCTAGTCACCTCGAGGAATGCCTCAGTGAAGAAAGTGAGTTTCTCCTATGAAACCAGGGGGTCGCCAGTGCCTTGCTGGGAGCTCATCCCACGCTTGCCCTAGCTGAAGTGCGAAGTAAACGTGAGCCCTGGCCTCAAGGTAAGCACGAGTCCTTCCTCTCCGCAAAGTATTGTGTGCAGCCATCTCCATGAACCCTGACTCGATAGAGTGCTTTAAGTCCTCTACGGCTCTCCGTAGGCCTCAGAGAGTCACGTATGAATTCCTTTCTGAGGGAGAGCGTGTGCGCTGTGAGTCCCCTTTTTGTTTTCCGAGCCCCACAACACAGAACGGACTGTTGGGGTCAACTCTTTCTATGCAGAGGGGCGGGCAATGCTACTGCTTCTCGCTCGGAGAGCTTGATTTCTCCAGCTGTAAGGCAGCCCCGGGACAACGTTTTTGGCCAGGATTCCAGTCAACGTGGCTCTCCCTCTGTGGAGGCCCTCTGAACGGCACTGAAAGAATCCCTGAGCCTAAAGTGCATCCTGGCAACTCTTACCTGTCATCTCTCTGTTGTGACGCCAGGTACAGTGTAGGTCCAGCCTGACAGAAAGTACAGAAAAACCGGTACAATTGTGAGGCATTTGGACGATCCAAAGTCACCTAGGCCTGACTAAGTCATTGAGCGGCTAACGCTATTCATGGCACGCAAACCACCCCTCGCCCAACGAAGTGTGAGCCTAGAGAGGCCCAGTGTGGCTGAAAGTCTCCAGTAGTCGGTCCGAGAGTGCTGGCCAATGCGCTGTGGGGTCAAGTTGGCAACTGGAGAACGTGGGAGAAGCCCGACTTTCCCCCTTTGGAAAGCAACTTCGTTGCAGCTTCCAAGCCGCCTGAAAACCCCACCACCAGGGTCCTATTCACTCCACAGACGCCTCTGAGGGGCAGTGAGTTTTTCCAGAAGAAACCAGGTGCTTGCGATCCCTTCCTGGGAGCTCACCCCAGGAGCATACTGTAGCTAAATTGCCAACTAAATGTGACCTCTAGTCGCGAGGTAATGTGCACATTTTCTCATTACCAGAGCTAGTGGTGCACTGTTTCCAGGAAGTCTTACTCAGTGGATGGCTTTAGCTTTAGTGTGCCTCACAGCTCTCAAGACGCTCACGTGGGCACTTCTTTCCAAGGAAGTACACTGTGTACTCAAAGCCTTCTGAGCACAACCCAGGGATACACAGCTCTGGGGACATCCCTCACTACGCAGTTGGAAGGGCCGGGAACGAAGGTGTTCTCTATGGCTAGCGTTGCACAGCTTTGAAACAGCCTCAGGACCGCGGTTCCTGGCAGGCTTTCGTTCCATGTGCGTCTGCCACGTTGAGGAGAGCTACGCTGCCCTGAAAGAAACCCCCGGGGCTCCAATTCAGCTTGGGGGCTCCTGCCCGACGTCTCTCGAAGGGACGCGGATGCTGGACTTTAGGTCCAGCCCGAAATCAAGTAGAGAGTTACCCTGAGCAGTGCTAGGCCTCTGGAACATCCAAAGTCACCTAGGCCTACTGAGGGCATTTGGAGGAGTATGCCGTTCGCCACATGCAGCACACACTGCATCCAAAAGTTTCAGCGCCGAAGGCCGAAGTGTGCTCCAAGGGTCTCCCTTGGACTGTCAGAGAAGATAGGTGTGTGTGCTGGGTGATCCAGTCTGTCATTGAGAAGCCTGGAAAAAGGCAGTCTTTTCCCCATTTGAAAGGTAGATAGTGGCGGCCTCCCGGCTGACTGAAAGACATTGCTGTTAGCCGTCTTCTAGTCACCTCGAGGAATGCCTCAGTGAAGAAAGTGAGTTTCTCCTATGAAACCAGGGGGTCGCCAGTGCCTTGCTGGGAGCTCATCCCACGCTTGCCCTAGCTGAAGTGCGAAGTAAACGTGAGCCCTGGCCTCAAGGTAAGCACGAGTGCTTCCTATCCGCAAAGTATTGTGTGCAGCCATCTCCATGAACCCTGACTCGATAGAGTGCTTTAAGTCCTCTACGGCTCTCCGTAGGCCTCAGAGAGTCGCGTATGAATTCCTTTCTGAGGGAGAGCGTGTGCGCTGTGAGTCCCCTTTTTGTTTTCCGAGCCCCACAACACAGAACGGACTGTTGGGGTCAACTCTTTCTATGCAGAGGGGCGGGCAATGCTACTGCTTCTCGCTCGGAGAGCTTGATTTCTCCAGCTGTAAGGCAGCCCCGGGACAACGTTTTTGGCCAGGATTCCAGTCAACGTGGCTCTCCCTCTGTGGAGGCCCTCTGAACGGCACTGAAAGAATCCCTGAGCCTAAAGTGCATCCTGGCAACTCTTACCTGTCATCTCTCTGTTGTGACGCCAGGTACACTGTAGGTCCAGCCTGACAGAAAGTACAGAAAAACCGGTACAATTGTGAGGCATTTGGACGATCCAAAGTCACCTAGGCCTGACTAAGTCATTGAGCGGCTAACGCTATTCATGGCACGCAAACCACCCCTCGCCCAACGAAGTGTGAGCCTAGAGAGGCCCAGTGTGGCTGAAAGTCTCCAGCAGTCGGTCCGAGAGTGCTGGCCAATGCGCTGTGGGGTCAAGTTGGCAACTGGAGAACGTGGGAGAAGCCCGACTTTCCCCCTTTGGAAAGCAACTTCGTTGCAGCTTCCAAGCCACCTGAAAACCCCACCACCAGGGTCCTATTCACTCCACAGACGCCTCTGAGGGGCAGTGAGTTTTTCCAGAAGAAACCAGGTGCTTGCGATCCCTTCCTGGGAGCTCACCCCAGGAGCATACTGTAGCTAAATTGCCAACTAAATGTGACCTCTAGTCGCGAGGTAATGTGCACATTTTCTCATTACCAGAGCTAGTGGTGCACTGTTTCCAGGAAGTCTTACTCAGTGGATGGCTTTAGCTTTAGTGTGCCTCACAGCTCTCAAGACGCTCACGTGGGCACTTCTTTCCAAGGAAGTACACTGTGTACTCAAAGCCTTCTGAGCACAACCCAGGGATACACAGCTCTGGGGACATCCCTCACTACGCAGTTGGAAGGGCCGGGAACGAAGGTGTTCTCTAGGGCTAGCGTTGCACAGCTTTGAAACAGCCTCAGGACCGCGGTTCTTGGCAGGCTTTCGTTCCATGTGCGTCTGCCACGTTGAGGAGAGCTACGCTGCCCTGGAAGAAACCCCCGGGGCTCCAATTCAGCTTGGGGGCTCCTGCCCGACGTCTCTCGAAGGGACGCGGAAGCTGGACTTTAGGTCCAGCCCGAAATCAAGTAGAGAGTTACCCTGAGCAGTGCTAGGCCTCTGGAACATCCAAAGTCACCTAGGCCTACTGAGGGCATTTGGAGGAGTATGCCGTTCGCCACATGCAGCACACACTGCATCCAAAAGTTTCAGCGCCGAAGGCCGAAGTGTGCTCCAAGGGTCTCCCTTGGACTGTCAGAGAAGATAGGTGTGTGTGCTGGGTGATCCAGTCTGTCATTGAGAAGCCTGGAAAAAGGCAGTCTTTTCCCCATTTGAAAGGTAGATAGTGGCGGCCTCCCGGCTGACTGAAAGACATTGCTGTTAGCCGTCTTCTAGTCACCTCGAGGAATGCCTCAGTGAAGAAAGTGAGTTTCTCCTATGAAACCAGGGGGTCGCCAGTGCCTTGCTGGGAGCTCATCCCACGCTTGCCCTAGCTGAAGTGCGAAGTAAACGTGAGCCCTGGCCTCAAGGTAAGCACGAGTGCTTCCTATCCGCAAAGTATTGTGTGCAGCCATCTCCATGAACCCTGACTCGATAGAGTGCTTTAAGTCCTCTACGGCTCTCCGTAGGCCTCAGAGAGTCGCGTATGAATTCCTTTCTGAGGGAGAGCGTGTGCGCTGTGAGTCCCCTTTTTGTTTTCCGAGCCCCACAACACAGAACGGACTGTTGGGGTCAACTCTTTCTATGCAGAGGGGCGGGCAATGCTACTGCTTCTCGCTCGGAGAGCTTGATTTCTCCAGCTGTAAGGCAGCCCCGGGACAACGTTTTTGGCCAGGATTCCAGTCAACGTGGCTCTCCCTCTGTGGAGGCCCTCTGAACGGCACTGAAAGAATCCCTGAGCCTAAAGTGCATCCTGGCAACTCTTACCTGTCATCTCTCTGTTGTGACGCCAGGTACACTGTAGGTCCAGCCTGACAGAAAGTACAGAAAAACCGGTACAATTGTGAGGCATTTGGACGATCCAAAGTCACCTAGGCCTGACTAAGTCATTGAGCGGCTAACGCTATTCATGGCACGCAAACCACCCCTCGCCCAACGAAGTGTGAGCCTAGAGAGGCCCAGTGTGGCTGAAAGTCTCCAGCAGTCGGTCCGAGAGTGCTGGCCAATGCGCTGTGGGGTCAAGTTGGCAACTGGAGAACGTGGGAGAAGCCCGACTTTCCCCCTTTGGAAAGCAACTTCGTTGCAGCTTCCAAGCCGCCTGAAAACCCCACCACCAGGGTCCTATTCACTCCACAGACGCCTCTGAGGGGCAGTGAGTTTTTCCAGAAGAAACCAGGTGCTTGCGATCCCTTCCTGGGAGCTCACCCCAGGAGCATACTGTAGCTAAATTGCCAACTAAATGTGACCTCTAGTCGCGAGGTAATGTGCACATTTTCTCATTACCAGAGCTAGTGGTGCACTGTTTCCAGGAAGTCTTACTCAGTGGATGGCTTTAGCTTTAGTGTGCCTCACAGCTCTCAAGACGCTCACGTGGGCACTTCTTTCCAAGGAAGTACACTGTGTACTCAAAGCCTTCTGAGCACAACCCAGGGATACACAGCTCTGGGGACATCCCTCACTACGCAGTTGGAAGGGCCGGGAACGAAGGTGTTCTCTAGGGCTAGCGTTGCACAGCTTTGAAACAGCCTCAGGACCGCGGTTCTTGGCAGGCTTTCGTTCCATGTGCGTCTGCCACGTTGAGGAGAGCTACGCTGCCCTGGAAGAAACCCCCGGGGCTCCAATTCAGCTTGGGGGCTCCTGCCCGACGTCTCTCGAAGGGACGCGGAAGCTGGACTTTAGGTCCAGCCCGAAATCAAGTAGAGAGTTACCCTGAGCAGTGCTAGGCCTCTGGAACATCCAAAGTCACCTAGGCCTACTGAGGGCATTTGGAGGAGTATGCCGTTCGCCACATGCAGCACACACTGCATCCAAAAGTTTCAGCGCCGAAGGCCGAAGTGTGCTCCAAGGGTCTCCCTTGGACTGTCAGAGAAGATAGGTGTGTGTGCTGGGTGATCCAGTCTGTCATTGAGAAGCCTGGAAAAAGGCAGTCTTTTCCCCATTTGAAAGGTAGATAGTGGCGGCCTCCCGGCTGACTGAAAGACATTGCTGTTAGCCGTCTTCTAGTCACCTCGAGGAATGCCTCAGTGAAGAAAGTGAGTTTCTCCTATGAAACCAGGGGGTCGCCAGTGCCTTGCTGGGAGCTCATCCCACGCTTGCCCTAGCTGAAGTGCGAAGTAAACGTGAGCCCTGGCCTCAAGGTAAGCACGAGTGCTTCCTATCCGCAAAGTATTGTGTGCAGCCATCTCCATGAACCCTGACTCGATAGAGTGCTTTAAGTCCTCTACGGCTCTCCGTAGGCCTCAGAGAGTCGCGTATGAATTCCTTTCTGAGGGAGAGCGTGTGCGCTGTGAGTCCCCTTTTTGTTTTCCGAGCCCCACAACACAGAACGGACTGTTGGGGTCAACTCTTTCTATGCAGAGGGGCGGGCAATGCTACTGCTTCTCGCTCGGAGAGCTTGATTTCTCCAGCTGTAAGGCAGCCCCGGGACAACGTTTTTGGCCAGGATTCCAGTCAACGTGGCTCTCCCTCTGTGGAGGCCCTCTGAACGGCACTGAAAGAATCCCTGAGCCTAAAGTGCATCCTGGCAACTCTTACCTGTCATCTCTCTGTTGTGACGCCAGGTACACTGTAGGTCCAGCCTGACAGAAAGTACAGAAAAACCGGTACAATTGTGAGGCATTTGGACGATCCAAAGTCACCTAGGCCTGACTAAGTCATTGAGCGGCTAACGCTATTCATGGCACGCAAACCACCCCTCGCCCAACGAAGTGTGAGCCTAGAGAGGCCCAGTGTGGCTGAAAGTCTCCAGCAGTCGGTCCGAGAGTGCTGGCCAATGCGCTGTGGGGTCAAGTTGGCAACTGGAGAACGTGGGAGAAGCCCGACTTTCCCCCTTTGGAAAGCAACTTCGTTGCAGCTTCCAAGCCGCCTGAAAACCCCACCACCAGGGTCCTATTCACTCCACAGACGCCTCTGAGGGGCAGTGAGTTTTTCCAGAAGAAACCAGGTGCTTGCGATCCCTTCCTGGGAGCTCACCCCAGGAGCATACTGTAGCTAAATTGCCAACTAAATGTGACCTCTAGTCGCGAGGTAATGTGCACATTTTCTCATTACCAGAGCTAGTGGTGCACTGTTTCCAGGAAGTCTTACTCAGTGGATGGCTTTAGCTTTAGTGTGCCTCACAGCTCTCAAGACGCTCACGTGGGCACTTCTTTCCAAGGAAGTACACTGTGTACTCAAAGCCTTCTGAGCACAACCCAGGGATACACAGCTCTGGGGACATCCCTCACTACGCAGTTGGAAGGGCCGGGAACGAAGGTGTTCTCTAGGGCTAGCGTTGCACAGCTTTGAAACAGCCTCAGGACCGCGGTTCTTGGCAGGCTTTCGTTCCATGTGCGTCTGCCACGTTGAGGAGAGCTACGCTGCCCTGAAAGAAACCCCCGGGGCTCCAATTCAGCTTGGGGGCTCCTGCCCGACGTCTCTCGAAGGGACGCGGAAGCTGGACTTTAGGTCCAGCCCGAAATCAAGTAGAGAGTTACCCTGAGCAGTGCTAGGCCTCTGGAACATCCAAAGTCACCTAGGCCTACTGAGGGCACTTGGAGGAGTATGCCGTTCGCCACATGCAGCACACACTGCATCCAAAAGTTTCAGTGCCGAAGGCCGAAGTGTGTTCCAAGGGTCTCCCTTGGACTGTCAGAGAAGATAGGTGTGTGTGCTGGGTGATCCAGTCTGTCTTTGAGAAGACTGGGAAAAGGCAGACTTTTCCCCATTTGAAAGGTAGATAGTGGCGGCCTCCCGGCTGACTGAAAGACATTGCTGTTAGCCGTCTTCTAGTCACCTCGAGGAATGCCTCAGTGAAGAAAGTGAGTTTCTCCTATGAAACCAGGGGGTCGCCAGTGCCTTGCTGGGAGCTCATCCCACGCTTGCCCTAGCTGAAGTGCGAAGTAAACGTGAGCCCTGGCCTCAAGGTAAGCACGAGTGCTTCCTCTCCGCAAAGTATTGTGTGCAGCCATCTCCATGAACCCTGACTCGATAGAGTGCTTTAAGTCCTCTACGGCTCTCCGTAGGCCTCAGAGAGTCGCGTATGAATTCCATTCTGAGGGAGAGCGTGTGCGCTGTGAGTCCCCTTTTTGTTTTCCGAGCCACACAACACAGAACGGACTGTTGGGGTCAACTCTTTCTATGCAGAGGGGCGGGCAATGATACTGCTTCTCGCTCGGAGAGCTTGATTTCTCCAGCTGTAAGGCAGCCCCGGGACAACTTTTTTTGGCCAGGATTCCAGTCAACGTGGCTCTCCCTCTGTGGAGGCCCTCTGAACGGCACTGAAAGAATCCCTGAGCCTAAAGTGCATCCTGGCAACTCTTACCTGTCATCTCTCTGTTGTGACGCCAGGTACAGTGTAGGTCCAGCCTGACAGAAAGTACAGAAAAACCGGTACAATTGTGAGGCATTTGGACGATCCAAAGTCACCTAGGCCTGACTAAGTCATTGAGCGGCTAACGCTATTCATGGCACGCAAACCACCCCTCGCCCAACGAAGTGTGAGCCTAGAGAGGCCCAGTGTGGCTGAAAGTCTCCAGTAGTCGGTCCGAGAGTGCTGGCCAATGCGCTGTGGGGTCAAGTTGGCAACTGGAGAACGTGGGAGAAGCCCGACTTTCCCCCTTTGGAAAGCAACATCGTTGCAGCTTCCAAGCCGCCTGAAAACCCCACCACCAGGGTCCTATTCACTCCACAGACGCCTCTGAGGGGCAGTGAGTTTTTCCAGAAGAAACCAGGTGCTTGCGATCCCTTCCTGGGAGCTCACCCCAGGAGCATACTGTAGCTAAATTGCCAACTAAATGTGACCTCTAGTCGCGAGGTAATGTGCACATTTTCTCATTACCAGAGCTAGTGGTGCACTGTTTCCAGGAAGTCTTACTCAGTGGATGGCTTTAGCTTTAGTGTGCCTCACAGCTCTCAAGACGCTCACGTGGGCACTTCTTTCCAAGGAAGTACACTGTGTACTCAAAGCCTTCTGAGCACAACCCAGGGATACACAGCTCTGGGGACATCCCTCACTACGCAGTTGGAAGGGCCGGGAACGAAGGTGTTCTCTAGGGCTAGCGTTGCACAGCTTTGAAACAGCCTCAGGACCGCGGTTCTTGGCAGGCTTTCGTTCCATGTGCGTCTGCCACGTTGAGGAGAGCTACGCTGCCCTGGAAGAAACCCCCGGGGCTCCAATTCAGCTTGGGGGCTCCTGCCCGACGTCTCTCGAAGGGACGCGGAAGCTGGACTTTAGGTCCAGCCCGAAATCAAGTAGAGAGTTACCCTGAGCAGTGCTAGGCCTCTGGAACATCCAAAGTCACCTAGGCCTACTGAGGGCATTTGGAGGAGTATGCCGTTCGCCACATGCAGCACACACTGCATCCAAAAGTTTCAGCGCCGAAGGCCGAAGTGTGCTCCAAGGGTCTCCCTTGGACTGTCAGAGAAGATAGGTGTGTGTGCTGGGTGATCCAGTCTGTCATTGAGAAGCCTGGAAAAAGGCAGTCTTTTCCCCATTTGAAAGGTAGATAGTGGCGGCCTCCCGGCTGACTGAAAGACATTGCTGTTAGCCGTCTTCTAGTCACCTCGAGGAATGCCTCAGTGAAGAAAGTGAGTTTCTCCTATGAAACCAGGGGGTCGCCAGTGCCTTGCTGGGAGCTCATCCCACGCTTGCCCTAGCTGAAGTGCGAAGTAAACGTGAGCCCTGGCCTCAAGGTAAGCACGAGTGCTTCCTATCCGCAAAGTATTGTGTGCAGCCATCTCCATGAACCCTGACTCGATAGAGTGCTTTAAGTCCTCTACGGCTCTCCGTAGGCCTCAGAGAGTCGCGTATGAATTCCTTTCTGAGGGAGAGCGTGTGCGCTGTGAGTCCCCTTTTTGTTTTCCGAGCCCCACAACACAGAACGGACTGTTGGGGTCAACTCTTTCTATGCAGAGGGGCGGGCAATGCTACTGCTTCTCGCTCGGAGAGCTTGATTTCTCCAGCTGTAAGGCAGCCCCGGGACAACGTTTTTGGCCAGGATTCCAGTCAACGTGGCTCTCCCTCTGTGGAGGCCCTCTGAACGGCACTGAAAGAATCCCTGAGCCTAAAGTGCATCCTGGCAACTCTTACCTGTCATCTCTCTGTTGTGACGCCAGGTACACTGTAGGTCCAGCCTGACAGAAAGTACAGAAAAACCGGTACAATTGTGAGGCATTTGGACGATCCAAAGTCACCTAGGCCTGACTAAGTCATTGAGCGGCTAACGCTATTCATGGCACGCAAACCACCCCTCGCCCAACGAAGTGTGAGCCTAGAGAGGCCCAGTGTGGCTGAAAGTCTCCAGCAGTCGGTCCGAGAGTGCTGGCCAATGCGCTGTGGGGTCAAGTTGGCAACTGGAGAACGTGGGAGAAGCCCGACTTTCCCCCTTTGGAAAGCAACTTCGTTGCAGCTTCCAAGCCACCTGAAAACCCCACCACCAGGGTCCTATTCACTCCACAGACGCCTCTGAGGGGCAGTGAGTTTTTCCAGAAGAAACCAGGTGCTTGCGATCCCTTCCTGGGAGCTCACCCCAGGAGCATACTGTAGCTAAATTGCCAACTAAATGTGACCTCTAGTCGCGAGGTAATGTGCACATTTTCTCATTACCAGAGCTAGTGGTGCACTGTTTCCAGGAAGTCTTACTCAGTGGATGGCTTTAGCTTTAGTGTGCCTCACAGCTCTCAAGACGCTCACGTGGGCACTTCTTTCCAAGGAAGTACACTGTGTACTCAAAGCCTTCTGAGCACAACCCAGGGATACACAGCTCTGGGGACATCCCTCACTACGCAGTTGGAAGGGCCGGGAACGAAGGTGTTCTCTAGGGCTAGCGTTGCACAGCTTTGAAACAGCCTCAGGACCGCGGTTCTTGGCAGGCTTTCGTTCCATGTGCGTCTGCCACGTTGAGGAGAGCTACGCTGCCCTGGAAGAAACCCCCGGGGCTCCAATTCAGCTTGGGGGCTCCTGCCCGACGTCTCTCGAAGGGACGCGGAAGCTGGACTTTAGGTCCAGCCCGAAATCAAGTAGAGAGTTACCCTGAGCAGTGCTAGGCCTCTGGAACATCCAAAGTCACCTAGGCCTACTGAGGGCATTTGGAGGAGTATGCCGTTCGCCACATGCAGCACACACTGCATCCAAAAGTTTCAGCGCCGAAGGCCGAAGTGTGCTCCAAGGGTCTCCCTTGGACTGTCAGAGAAGATAGGTGTGTGTGCTGGGTGATCCAGTCTGTCATTGAGAAGCCTGGAAAAAGGCAGTCTTTTCCCCATTTGAAAGGTAGATAGTGGCGGCCTCCCGGCTGACTGAAAGACATTGCTGTTAGCCGTCTTCTAGTCACCTCGAGGAATGCCTCAGTGAAGAAAGTGAGTTTCTCCTATGAAACCAGGGGGTCGCCAGTGCCTTGCTGGGAGCTCATCCCACGCTTGCCCTAGCTGAAGTGCGAAGTAAACGTGAGCCCTGGCCTCAAGGTAAGCACGAGTGCTTCCTATCCGCAAAGTATTGTGTGCAGCCATCTCCATGAACCCTGACTCGATAGAGTGCTTTAAGTCCTCTACGGCTCTCCGTAGGCCTCAGAGAGTCGCGTATGAATTCCTTTCTGAGGGAGAGCGTGTGCGCTGTGAGTCCCCTTTTTGTTTTCCGAGCCCCACAACACAGAACGGACTGTTGGGGTCAACTCTTTCTATGCAGAGGGGCGGGCAATGCTACTGCTTCTCGCTCGGAGAGCTTGATTTCTCCAGCTGTAAGGCAGCCCCGGGACAACGTTTTTGGCCAGGATTCCAGTCAACGTGGCTCTCCCTCTGTGGAGGCCCTCTGAACGGCACTGAAAGAATCCCTGAGCCTAAAGTGCATCCTGGCAACTCTTACCTGTCATCTCTCTGTTGTGACGCCAGGTACACTGTAGGTCCAGCCTGACAGAAAGTACAGAAAAACCGGTACAATTGTGAGGCATTTGGACGATCCAAAGTCACCTAGGCCTGACTAAGTCATTGAGCGGCTAACGCTATTCATGGCACGCAAACCACCCCTCGCCCAACGAAGTGTGAGCCTAGAGAGGCCCAGTGTGGCTGAAAGTCTCCAGCAGTCGGTCCGAGAGTGCTGGCCAATGCGCTGTGGGGTCAAGTTGGCAACTGGAGAACGTGGGAGAAGCCCGACTTTCCCCCTTTGGAAAGCAACTTCGTTGCAGCTTCCAAGCCGCCTGAAAACCCCACCACCAGGGTCCTATTCACTCCACAGACGCCTCTGAGGGGCAGTGAGTTTTTCCAGAAGAAACCAGGTGCTTGCGATCCCTTCCTGGGAGCTCACCCCAGGAGCATACTGTAGCTAAATTGCCAACTAAATGTGACCTCTAGTCGCGAGGTAATGTGCACATTTTCTCATTACCAGAGCTAGTGGTGCACTGTTTCCAGGAAGTCTTACTCAGTGGATGGCTTTAGCTTTAGTGTGCCTCACAGCTCTCAAGACGCTCACGTGGGCACTTCTTTCCAAGGAAGTACACTGTGTACTCAAAGCCTTCTGAGCACAACCCAGGGATACACAGCTCTGGGGACATCCCTCACTACGCAGTTGGAAGGGCCGGGAACGAAGGTGTTCTCTAGGGCTAGCGTTGCACAGCTTTGAAACAGCCTCAGGACCGCGGTTCTTGGCAGGCTTTCGTTCCATGTGCGTCTGCCACGTTGAGGAGAGCTACGCTGCCCTGGAAGAAACCCCCGGGGCTCCAATTCAGCTTGGGGGCTCCTGCCCGACGTCTCTCGAAGGGACGCGGAAGCTGGACTTTAGGTCCAGCCCGAAATCAAGTAGAGAGTTACCCTGAGCAGTGCTAGGCCTCTGGAACATCCAAAGTCACCTAGGCCTACTGAGGGCATTTGGAGGAGTATGCCGTTCGCCACATGCAGCACACACTGCATCCAAAAGTTTCAGCGCCGAAGGCCGAAGTGTGCTCCAAGGGTCTCCCTTGGACTGTCAGAGAAGATAGGTGTGTGTGCTGGGTGATCCAGTCTGTCATTGAGAAGCCTGGAAAAAGGCAGTCTTTTCCCCATTTGAAAGGTAGATAGTGGCGGCCTCCCGGCTGACTGAAAGACATTGCTGTTAGCCGTCTTCTAGTCACCTCGAGGAATGCCTCAGTGAAGAAAGTGAGTTTCTCCTATGAAACCAGGGGGTCGCCAGTGCCTTGCTGGGAGCTCATCCCACGCTTGCCCTAGCTGAAGTGCGAAGTAAACGTGAGCCCTGGCCTCAAGGTAAGCACGAGTGCTTCCTATCCGCAAAGTATTGTGTGCAGCCATCTCCATGAACCCTGACTCGATAGAGTGCTTTAAGTCCTCTACGGCTCTCCGTAGGCCTCAGAGAGTCGCGTATGAATTCCTTTCTGAGGGAGAGCGTGTGCGCTGTGAGTCCCCTTTTTGTTTTCCGAGCCCCACAACACAGAACGGACTGTTGGGGTCAACTCTTTCTATGCAGAGGGGCGGGCAATGCTACTGCTTCTCGCTCGGAGAGCTTGATTTCTCCAGCTGTAAGGCAGCCCCGGGACAACGTTTTTGGCCAGGATTCCAGTCAACGTGGCTCTCCCTCTGTGGAGGCCCTCTGAACGGCACTGAAAGAATCCCTGAGCCTAAAGTGCATCCTGGCAACTCTTACCTGTCATCTCTCTGTTGTGACGCCAGGTACACTGTAGGTCCAGCCTGACAGAAAGTACAGAAAAACCGGTACAATTGTGAGGCATTTGGACGATCCAAAGTCACCTAGGCCTGACTAAGTCATTGAGCGGCTAACGCTATTCATGGCACGCAAACCACCCCTCGCCCAACGAAGTGTGAGCCTAGAGAGGCCCAGTGTGGCTGAAAGTCTCCAGCAGTCGGTCCGAGAGTGCTGGCCAATGCGCTGTGGGGTCAAGTTGGCAACTGGAGAACGTGGGAGAAGCCCGACTTTCCCCCTTTGGAAAGCAACTTCGTTGCAGCTTCCAAGCCGCCTGAAAACCCCACCACCAGGGTCCTATTCACTCCACAGACGCCTCTGAGGGGCAGTGAGTTTTTCCAGAAGAAACCAGGTGCTTGCGATCCCTTCCTGGGAGCTCACCCCAGGAGCATACTGTAGCTAAATTGCCAACTAAATGTGACCTCTAGTCGCGAGGTAATGTGCACATTTTCTCATTACCAGAGCTAGTGGTGCACTGTTTCCAGGAAGTCTTACTCAGTGGATGGCTTTAGCTTTAGTGTGCCTCACAGCTCTCAAGACGCTCACGTGGGCACTTCTTTCCAAGGAAGTACACTGTGTACTCAAAGCCTTCTGAGCACAACCCAGGGATACACAGCTCTGGGGACATCCCTCACTACGCAGTTGGAAGGGCCGGGAACGAAGGTGTTCTCTAGGGCTAGCGTTGCACAGCTTTGAAACAGCCTCAGGACCGCGGTTCTTGGCAGGCTTTCGTTCCATGTGCGTCTGCCACGTTGAGGAGAGCTACGCTGCCCTGGAAGAAACCCCCGGGGCTCCAATTCAGCTTGGGGGCTCCTGCCCGACGTCTCTCGAAGGGACGCGGAAGCTGGACTTTAGGTCCAGCCCGAAATCAAGTAGAGAGTTACCCTGAGCAGTGCTAGGCCTCTGGAACATCCAAAGTCACCTAGGCCTACTGAGGGCACTTGGAGGAGTATGCCGTTCGCCACATGCAGCACACACTGCATCCAAAAGTTTCAGTGCCGAAGGCCGAAGTGTGTTCCAAGGGTCTCCCTTGGACTGTCAGAGAAGATAGGTGTGTGTGCTGGGTGATCCAGTCTGTCTTTGAGAAGACTGGGAAAAGGCAGACTTTTCCCCATTTGAAAGGTAGATAGTGGCGGCCTCCCGGCTGACTGAAAGACATTGCTGTTAGCCGTCTTCTAGTCACCTCGAGGAATGCCTCAGTGAAGAAAGTGAGTTTCTCCTATGAAACCAGGGGGTCGCCAGTGCCTTGCTGGGAGCTCATCCCACGCTTGCCCTAGCTGAAGTGCGAAGTAAACGTGAGCCCTGGCCTCAAGGTAAGCACGAGTGCTTCCTCTCCGCAAAGTATTGTGTGCAGCCATCTCCATGAACCCTGACTCGATAGAGTGCTTTAAGTCCTCTACGGCTCTCCGTAGGCCTCAGAGAGTCGCGTATGAATTCCATTCTGAGGGAGAGCGTGTGCGCTGTGAGTCCCCTTTTTGTTTTCCGAGCCACACAACACAGAACGGACTGTTGGGGTCAACTCTTTCTATGCAGAGGGGCGGGCAATGATACTGCTTCTCGCTCGGAGAGCTTGATTTCTCCAGCTGTAAGGCAGCCCCGGGACAACTTTTTTTGGCCAGGATTCCAGTCAACGTGGCTCTCCCTCTGTGGAGGCCCTCTGAACGGCACTGAAAGAATCCCTGAGCCTAAAGTGCATCCTGGCAACTCTTACCTGTCATCTCTCTGTTGTGACGCCAGGTACAGTGTAGGTCCAGCCTGACAGAAAGTACAGAAAAACCGGTACAATTGTGAGGCATTTGGACGATCCAAAGTCACCTAGGCCTGACTAAGTCATTGAGCGGCTAACGCTATTCATGGCACGCAAACCACCCCTCGCCCAACGAAGTGTGAGCCTAGAGAGGCCCAGTGTGGCTGAAAGTCTCCAGTAGTCGGTCCGAGAGTGCTGGCCAATGCGCTGTGGGGTCAAGTTGGCAACTGGAGAACGTGGGAGAAGCCCGACTTTCCCCCTTTGGAAAGCAACATCGTTGCAGCTTCCAAGCCGCCTGAAAACCCCACCACCAGGGTCCTATTCACTCCACAGACGCCTCTGAGGGGCAGTGAGTTTTTCCAGAAGAAACCAGGTGCTTGCGATCCCTTCCTGGGAGCTCACCCCAGGAGCATACTGTAGCTAAATTGCCAACTAAATGTGACCTCTAGTCGCGAGGTAATGTGCACATTTTCTCATTACCAGAGCTAGTGGTGCACTGTTTCCAGGAAGTCTTACTCAGTGGATGGCTTTAGCTTTAGTGTGCCTCACAGCTCTCAAGACGCTCACGTGGGCACTTCTTTCCAAGGAAGTACACTGTGTACTCAAAGCCTTCTGAGCACAACCCAGGGATACACAGCTCTGGGGACATCCCTCACTACGCAGTTGGAAGGGCCGGGAACGAAGGTGTTCTCTATGGCTAGCGTTCCACAGCTTTGAAACAGCCTCAGGACCGCGGTTCTTGGCAGGCTTTCGTTCCATGTGCGTCTGCCACGTTGAGGAGAGCTACGCTGCCCTGAAAGAAACCCCCAGGGCTCCAATTCAGCTTGGGGGCTCCTGCCCGACGTCTCTCGAAAAGGACGCGGAAGCTGGACTTTAGGTCCAGCCCGAAATCAAGTAGAGAGTTACCCTGAGCAGTGCTAGGCCTCTGGAACATCCAAAGTCACCTAGGCCTACTGAGGGCATTTGGAGGAGTATGCCGTTCGCCACATGCAGCACACACTGCATCCAAAAGTTTCAGCGCCGAAGGCCGAAGTGTGTTCCAAGGGTCTCCCTTGGACTGTCAGAGAAGATAGGTGTGTGTGCTGGGTGATCCAGTCTGTCATTGAGAAGCCTGGAAAAAGGCAGTCTTTTCCCCATTTGAAAGGTAGATAGTGGCGGCCTCCCGGCTGACTGAAAGACATTGCTGTTACCCGTCTTCTAGTCACCTCGAGGAATGCCTCAGTGAAGAAAGTGAGTTTCTCCTATGAAACCAGGGGGTCGCCAGTGCCTTGCTGGGAGCTCATCCCACGCTTGCCCTAGCTGAAGTGCGAAGTAAACGTGAGCCCTGGCCTCAAGGTAAGCACGAGTGCTTCCTATCCGCAAAGTATTGTGTGCAGCCATCTCCATGAACCCTGACTCGATAGAGTGCTTTAAGTCTTCTACGGCTCTCCGTAGGCCTCAGAGAGTCGCGTATGAATTCCTTTCTGAGGGAGAGCGTGTGCGCTGTGAGTCCCCTTTTTGTTTTCCGAGACCCACAACACAGAACGGACTGTTGGGGTCAACTCTTTCTATGCAGAGGGGCGGGCAATGATACTGCTTCTCGCTCGGAGAGCTTGATTTCTCCAGCTGTAAGGCAGCCCCGGGACAACGTTTTTGGCCAGGATTCCAGTCAACGTGGCTCTCCCTCTGTGGAGGCCCTCTGAACGGCACTGAAAGAATCCCTGAGCCTAAAGTGCATCCTGGCAACTCTTACCTGTCATCTCTCTGTTGTGACGCCAGGTACACTGTAGGTCCAGCCTGACAGAAAGTACAGAAAAACCGGTACAATTGTGAGGCATTTGGACGATCCAAAGTCACCTAGGCCTGACTAAGTCATTGAGCGGCTAACGCTATTCATGGCACGCAAACCACCCCGCGTCCAACGAATTGTGAGCCTAGAGAGGCCCAGTGTGGCTGAAAGTCTCCAGTAGTCGGTCCGAGAGTGCTGGCCAATGCGCTGTGGGGTCAAGTTGGCAACTGGAGAACGTGGGAGAAGCCCGACTTTCCCCCTTTGGAAAGCAACATCGTTGCAGCTTCCAAGCCGCCTGAAAACCCCACCACCAGGGTCCTATTCACTCCACAGACGCCTCTGAGGGGCAGTGAGTTTTTCCAGAAGAAACCAGGTGCTTGCGATCCCTTCCTGGGAGCTCACCCCAGGAGCATACTGTAGCTAAATTGCCAACTAAATGTGACCTCTAGTCGCGAGGTAATGTGCACATTTTCTCATTACCAGAGCTAGTGGTGCACTGTTTCCAGGAAGTCTTACTCAGTGGATGGCTTTAGCTTTAGTGTGCCTCACAGCTCTCAAGACGCTCACGTGGGCACTTCTTTCCAAGGAAGTACACTGTGTACTCAAAGCCTTCTGAGCACAACCCAGGGATACACAGCTCTGGGGACATCCCTCACTACGCAGTTGGAAGGGCCGGGAACGAAGGTATTCTCTATGGCTAGCGTTCCACAGCTTTGAAACAGCCTCAGGACCACGGTTCTTGGCAGGCTTTCGTTCCATGTGCGTCTGCCACGTTGAGGAGAGCTACGCTGCCCTGAAAGAAACCCCCGGGGCTCCAATTCAGCTTGGGGGCTCCTGCCCGACGTCTCTCGAAAGGACGCAGAAGCTGGACTTTAGGTCCAGCCCGAAATCAAGTAGAGAGTTACCCTGAGCAGTGCTAGGCCTCTGGAACATCCAAAGTCACCTAGGCCTACTGAGGGCATTTGGAGGAGTATGCCGTTCGCCACAGGCAGCACACACTGCATCCAAAAGTTTCAGCGCCGAAGGCCGAAGTGTGTTCCAAGGGTCTCCCTTGGACTGTCAGAGAAGATAGGTGTGTGTGCTGGGTGATCCAGTCTGTCATTGAGAAGCCTGGAAAAAGGCAGTCTTTTCCCCATTTGAAAGGTAGATAGTGGCGGCCTCCCGGCTGACTGAAAGACATTGCTGTTACCCGTCTTCTAGTCACCTCGAGGAATGCCTCAGTGAAGAAAGTGAGTTTCTCCTATGAAACCAGGGGGTCGCCAGTGCCTTGCTGGGAGCTCATCCCACGCTTGCCCTAGCTGAAGTGCGAAGTAAACGTGAGCCCTGGCCTCAAGGTAAGCACGAGTGCTTCCTATCCGCAAAGTATTGTGTGCAGCCATCTCCATGAACCCTGACTCGATAGAGTGCTTTAAGTCCTCTACGGCTCTCCGTAGGCCTCAGAGAGTCGCGTATGAATTCCTTTCTGAGGGAGAGCGTGTGCGCTGTGAGTCCCCTTTTTGTTTTCCGAGCCCCACAACACAGAACGGACTGTTGGGGTCAACTCTTTCTATGCAGAGGGGCGGGCAATGCTACTGCTTCTCGCTCGGAGAGCTTGATTTCTCCAGCTGTAAGGCAGCCCCGGGACAACGTTTTTGGCCAGGATTCCAGTCAACGTGGCTCTCCCTCTGTGGAGGCCCTCTGAACGGCACTGAAAGAATCCCTGAGCCTAAAGTGCATCCTGGCAACTCTTACCTGTCATCTCTCTGTTGTGACGCCAGGTACACTGTAGGTCCAGCCTGACAGAAAGTACAGAAAAACCGGTACAATTGTGAGGCATTTGGACGATCCAAAGTCACCTAGGCCTGACTAAGTCATTGAGCGGCTAACGCTATTCATGGCACGCAAACCACCCCTCGCCCAACGAAGTGTGAGCCTAGAGAGGCCCAGTGTGGCTGAAAGTCTCCAGCAGTCGGTCCGAGAGTGCTGGCCAATGCGCTGTGGGGTCAAGTTGGCAACTGGAGAACGTGGGAGAAGCCCGACTTTCCCCCTTTGGAAAGCAACTTCGTTGCAGCTTCCAAGCCGCCTGAAAACCCCACCACCAGGGTCCTATTCACTCCACAGACGCCTCTGAGGGGCAGTGAGTTTTTCCAGAAGAAACCAGGTGCTTGCGATCCCTTCCTGGGAGCTCACCCCAGGAGCATACTGTAGCTAAATTGCCAACTAAATGTGACCTCTAGTCGCGAGGTAATGTGCACATTTTCTCATTACCAGAGCTAGTGGTGCACTGTTTCCAGGAAGTCTTACTCAGTGGATGGCTTTAGCTTTAGTGTGCCTCACAGCTCTCAAGACGCTCACGTGGGCACTTCTTTCCAAGGAAGTACACTGTGTACTCAAAGCCTTCTGAGCACAACCCAGGGATACACAGCTCTGGGGACATCCCTCACTACGCAGTTGGAAGGGCCGGGAACGAAGGTGTTCTCTAGGGCTAGCGTTGCACAGCTTTGAAACAGCCTCAGGACCGCGGTTCTTGGCAGGCTTTCGTTCCATGTGCGTCTGCCACGTTGAGGAGAGCTACGCTGCCCTGGAAGAAACCCCCGGGGCTCCAATTCAGCTTGGGGGCTCCTGCCCGACGTCTCTCGAAGGGACGCGGAAGCTGGACTTTAGGTCCAGCCCGAAATCAAGTAGAGAGTTACCCTGAGCAGTGCTAGGCCTCTGGAACATCCAAAGTCACCTAGGCCTACTGAGGGCATTTGGAGGAGTATGCCGTTCGCCACATGCAGCACACACTGCATCCAAAAGTTTCAGCGCCGAAGGCCGAAGTGTGCTCCAAGGGTCTCCCTTGGACTGTCAGAGAAGATAGGTGTGTGTGCTGGGTGATCCAGTCTGTCATTGAGAAGCCTGGAAAAAGGCAGTCTTTTCCCCATTTGAAAGGTAGATAGTGGCGGCCTCCCGGCTGACTGAAAGACATTGCTGTTAGCCGTCTTCTAGTCACCTCGAGGAATGCCTCAGTGAAGAAAGTGAGTTTCTCCTATGAAACCAGGGGGTCGCCAGTGCCTTGCTGGGAGCTCATCCCACGCTTGCCCTAGCTGAAGTGCGAAGTAAACGTGAGCCCTGGCCTCAAGGTAAGCACGAGTGCTTCCTATCCGCAAAGTATTGTGTGCAGCCATCTCCATGAACCCTGACTCGATAGAGTGCTTTAAGTCCTCTACGGCTCTCCGTAGGCCTCAGAGAGTCGCGTATGAATTCCTTTCTGAGGGAGAGCGTGTGCGCTGTGAGTCCCCTTTTTGTTTTCCGAGCCCCACAACACAGAACGGACTGTTGGGGTCAACTCTTTCTATGCAGAGGGGCGGGCAATGCTACTGCTTCTCGCTCGGAGAGCTTGATTTCTCCAGCTGTAAGGCAGCCCCGGGACAACGTTTTTGGCCAGGATTCCAGTCAACGTGGCTCTCCCTCTGTGGAGGCCCTCTGAACGGCACTGAAAGAATCCCTGAGCCTAAAGTGCATCCTGGCAACTCTTACCTGTCATCTCTCTGTTGTGACGCCAGGTACACTGTAGGTCCAGCCTGACAGAAAGTACAGAAAAACCGGTACAATTGTGAGGCATTTGGACGATCCAAAGTCACCTAGGCCTGACTAAGTCATTGAGCGGCTAACGCTATTCATGGCACGCAAACCACCCCTCGCCCAACGAAGTGTGAGCCTAGAGAGGCCCAGTGTGGCTGAAAGTCTCCAGCAGTCGGTCCGAGAGTGCTGGCCAATGCGCTGTGGGGTCAAGTTGGCAACTGGAGAACGTGGGAGAAGCCCGACTTTCCCCCTTTGGAAAGCAACTTCGTTGCAGCTTCCAAGCCGCCTGAAAACCCCACCACCAGGGTCCTATTCACTCCACAGACGCCTCTGAGGGGCAGTGAGTTTTTCCAGAAGAAACCAGGTGCTTGCGATCCCTTCCTGGGAGCTCACCCCAGGAGCATACTGTAGCTAAATTGCCAACTAAATGTGACCTCTAGTCGCGAGGTAATGTGCACATTTTCTCATTACCAGAGCTAGTGGTGCACTGTTTCCAGGAAGTCTTACTCAGTGGATGGCTTTAGCTTTAGTGTGCCTCACAGCTCTCAAGACGCTCACGTGGGCACTTCTTTCCAAGGAAGTACACTGTGTACTCAAAGCCTTCTGAGCACAACCCAGGGATACACAGCTCTGGGGACATCCCTCACTACGCAGTTGGAAGGGCCGGGAACGAAGGTGTTCTCTAGGGCTAGCGTTGCACAGCTTTGAAACAGCCTCAGGACCGCGGTTCTTGGCAGGCTTTCGTTCCATGTGCGTCTGCCACGTTGAGGAGAGCTACGCT